>NC_136515.1:48742059-48967059 GCF_053919585.1 Euprymna scolopes | reverse complement strand
TTAAAGTTTAGAGCGTTTATAGTCATCCACATATAGTACTATTTTGCTATATCACAGCTCATCAGTGCGATTGTAGTTTTAAAGATATTAAAGATTATAAACTACGGCGCTTATCAAAGTATGTTCAATGGTAAGCAGTCCGTACTTATTGTATGTTTTCTACCCTCTCTTCAAATCTACTCTCCCTTTTCTTCTTTCTTTCATTCGTTATTACATTTTATTTCTTAATTATCTATATTTCTTTTAATCTTTTATTTCAAATGACAGAGATACATCGTATAAAAATATCAATATTTAAAATGGTGCTGCGTCTCTAAATCAAGTGAAGCAGCGCCTGTACGCAGCTATGTTTGTATCAATAAACATACTATAAATATCCATATATCTCCCTATCTATTTATATGTGTGTATGGGATGACATGCTTCTTTAATTATATTTCACCCGTTAATTATACGAATCTTTTACTTTATAAAGCTCAATGTATGTTATATTAAATTACAGAGCACATAAACATAGAGGACAAAATAGCAATATTCAAAATTCTGAGATGTTGTACATTTTACCGTGTATTTCCTTCATTATGTCAAACGTCCATGTTTGACAGTATGTATTTCGTAGCGCATGTATATTATTATTATTATTATTATTATTATTATTATTATTATTTCACACACACACATGTATTTACAAGGAAATTATCGCGCATACACACTCATAGTAATTGTAAGTAAATTTCGAGTTTCTAGTTGTAATAATGTAATGAAACCAGGCGCAAAGGAACGAAAATGGAAGATAGACGTTCGATTCAGCTTTTTTAAGAATGTTAACGAAATGCATTTAATCATGGTTCTTCTTCTTATCTAAAATGTGAGATGGGTATACATGCTGATGACTCCACGCTCTATAACAGACACGACAGGAAAACAAATTAACACACATCTAAAGAGATGACGAAAGCACTAGATGATGACCTTCGATCTGTAGTGGAATGGGGACAAAAAAAGGATGGTCACATTCAATGCTGCCAAGACTAAACTCGTTTCCTTCAATAATTACAAGAAGCATTATCTACCACTAATAGCTATGGCCAAATATTCATTATCTGAAACAACATCTTTCAAACTCCTTGGCCTAACGTTCACAGGAAACATGAGTTGGAACAATTACATTGAGGGCATTGCCAGGACCGTTGCGAAGAAGATAGGTTCTATTTACCGGGCTAGAAAACTACTGACGCCTGGAAGTATTCTGTACCTCTACAAAGCCAGCATTCGCCCACGTATGGAGTTTCGATGTCATATTTGGGCTGGTGCATCTGCTACTAGTCTCTCGCTCCTAAACAAGGTTCCACTGCAAGCCCTTTTACCCCCTCGATGTAAATACCCCCGACAAACCCGACGAGCAGCTAAATCCCACCCCTTCACAGTTGAGATCCCTAGATGTAAAAGAGCCTTCTACGCCAGTAGTTTTTTCTCCAGAACCGCTAGACTTTGGAATTCCCTTCCGGGTTCCTGCTTCGCCAACTCTACTGACATGCAGAAGTTCAAATGTAACGTGATTGTTGCCCAACTCCCCACATAGTACCCCTGTAGCTTATGTCCCTGATACTAGCCCCCTACATCAAAATGGCAATGTGCCTTGTCTGGGGTGAAAATGTAATAAAAAAAAATAACGCACTGTTTCTCGTTTTTTAAAGTCTCTTTTTAGCATCTGTCTTGTAGTTAAAGTATCTCACAAAACGTAAATCTTTGCCGGCATGTAATTTGTTCACCGGTTCTCTGCATGTGGTGAATTTTAAAAAAAAAATGTTATTTCCCTTCCCGGACACCGCTGTCACGTCACATTGCGCACTGGCTCTCTCATTTGTTTAGGTATCATGCAGCTGCTGCTGCTGCTGCTGCTACTACCAGCGCAAGTAGCTCTGTTACAATCAAACCATCCCCGGATCGATGTATTTGCTGAGGAAACCTCGTTCAATTCTCAGGATGTGGATAGAACGAACGACCGAACGCACATACGTCTAAGACAATGACTGAAATATTAGAAAATGGCTTCCAGTCTGTAATGAAACAAAAACATAAATGGTAACATTTGATGATATTAGGACGAAGCTCCGTCCTTCAAAATGATATTACAACTTTTTCTCTGGTTGATTTGTGTTGCATAGTTAGGTTTATTGGTTTCCACACTCGAGTATTTTTCATTATATTCCAGCTGTTTTCATCCATACTACGGCATCGTGTATTGTAAGTCTCCTACTTTTTTTATAATTTCTTCGAGTAGTTTATCAAGTTATTTCATTAATGTTCCTAGTAGTCATCTAATTATCGGTATTGTAATGCGACATGATTACGATGACACACCGGTTCTCATCAAAACACCCCCAAGTTTAGCTACATTGAGTCTCATAATTACCAGATGCGTGACTATTCGGAATACCAGGAAGTATGTGAACAATTGCAAGAAGTGTTACAAGAAAAGAGCCCTTTTCTTGTAACACTTCTTGTAATTGTTCACATACTTCCATAGTTGTAAGCAAGAAACACATTAGATAAGTAAAAATGAGATTAGGATAGACCGAGATTCGAACCTTGTAAGCAAGGTTCAGAAATAGATTCAGAAAGGAATTTGGCATTGTTCAGTTTCACATAAAATAGTTTAGATATGTTGTTGGAAAATGAATTTTAATTGTTCAATTTTTTTAAAATGAAAACTGAATTAAAATAAGGTCAGAGAAAATAAAGAACAATGCAATTTAAATATGTTGAAAATAGATAAGAAAAAAATAGAAGTGATAATTCTTCGTCTGCAGGAATGGTTTGGAAACGTGCCGAACCACGCATGTTTAGGCCACGTGGGTCGATCACGTTGACAGACACACGTATGACGTCATGGCAGAAGTGAATTCTCAATATAGGAGCTAGTTCAGTCGAACAGAAAGTCAGAAAGTCGAGTCGGCGGAGGCAGAGGTGACATGAAGAGGATTCCCCTTTAGAAGTGAAGGGTTAGAACATTAAACATGTAGAAACGACTTGGAATTCCTGGATGTAATCATCATTTCGACTGATAAAATGGAATAAAAGAACATCTCATATTTTTGTAACTGCCGTCTTCGTGTCGTCTTCTACAACGAAGGTAATGTGTAATCATCTTTAATGAACTTTGAATAATTCATCATAAATTATGTCTCTCTTCGTCTTAAGTAATGACGGCCCCCTTATGTGTCGTTGTGTGGTAAAAGACCTGATCACGCTCTCTCTCTCCTCGCTAATATATGTGTTAAGAAGAAACCACAGAACTGTTTAAACGTCCCTCTCTTCTCTCTCTCGTCATCTTAAAATGATCCCATCCATATGCAACAGAAGTTGCAAAAGCCAAACGCTACCACATATATCCCTTAACCGAGATATATAAACCGTATATGAAGAATATAGTTCCTAGATCATTTCTTCCTCGAAAGAAGCTTGGGCAGTGATTTTCATTTAAGATTTCAATTCTGTTCTCTTGTAAGCGATATATATATATATATATATATATATATATATATATATTTATTCATCTTTTACACATTCTCTTAATGTTAAACTGTGTCTTGCAAAATAGGATAATAAATAAATAGTAAAGCCACTAAGAAAATGAAAACCACGTAATAATATCAATTGCTTTGTCAATATAAACTGCCTTTCGAAATTCTATGAAATGTGAAAAATTCAATGCTTAAATTACAAAAGTTAAGAAAAATAAATAAATGTAATGAATCCTATTTTAATAATGTCATTATTATGAATCCAATTCATAAAAAATTATAATTAAAAAAAATCGAACAAATTAAATTTTTAAAAAATTTAAAGATTAAAAATATCGAATTATGTAATTTTAAAAAATCTTAAAATTTAAAAACATCGAATTACATAATATATTTTCAATTAAATGATTGCAATTTTATTTTAATATCAACAAATTATAAAGACAAATATCAATAAAAATTACCTGAAATCTTTAAATAAAAAATATAAGACTAGCGGGGTGGAGGGTGGCACCCGTCTTTGACCAGAGGAGCTGCAATTAGAAAACCTTTGCTCTCAAGGACAAATGTTTCAAATCGATTAGAGTGATGTAAAAAATCTCCAAAATTGGTCCCTCATGCCGTGGAAAAATGTGAGTTTCTCTGACGAATTATAGTTTTCCTTATTTCCAAACACCAGCCGAGTCTACGTTTTGAGATAACCGAAAGAAGCATTTTATCCAGACCACCTTTTCCTAATCGTGAAGCATGGCGGGGATTCTGTGATGATTTGGGCTGCTATTTATTAGAAATCCGCTGGACAAAAGATTACGCTTCATTGAAGAATTAACAGTCGACATTATTTGGGAATTTTGGTTCAAGGATGGTTTCCAGAGGGGAAGGCCATTTTGCGAAATGATAATGCCCTAACCCATACAGCTCGAATTATTAAAGATTTGCACGAAGAGCATTCCAATGAAGTTGAGCATCTGATTTGGACACCACAATCCCCCATATCTCAACATTATTGAACATTTATGGGCGACTTTGGAGATTCAAGTAAGAAATCGATGTCCGCCTTCTCTAAAAATAAAAACTGCTGACGAATGGGATAAGATTCCTTCGGAAACAATTCACAATTTGAATGAATCAATACCTCGGAGAATTGAGGCTGTAATCGCCGCAAAAAATTGACCTACACGATGTCAAAATAAATTTCGTTGATTTTTAAGGTGTTTCTTTTATTTTGTCCAATCCCTGTATATAACAAATAAATGGCAAAATACTAAATTTTAAATATCATCATGTTGACTATCTTACAATTTATTTCTTTAAGTACTTTGACAAAATTTATAAAATTATTTCCGATATAAATTGAATAAATAATAAAATAAATCTAATACCTTTTGCAATTAGTGTTGTATAAAAATTGTATAAATATATAAACATATGTTATAGATATTGCAATAAATAATATTATCTAAGTAAACATATATATATATATATATATATATATATATATAAAATATAAATAGTACATAAATACAACATAATTTAAGTATGTTATATAGTGCATACCAAAATTAATCACATTTATTAACACGGACATTCCATTTTAGTGACTTGACTTGAACATAAAATTTGCGTAAGAAAATACAAAAAAAAAAGCAATTGCAACTTCTCTTCCAATTTTCAAATGTTGTTGTCCTGCACAAATGCATTTTATTTTATTTTAATGGATTAGGGGTTGTTATTTCTTCTGAGGAGTTAAGGGCAGAATAGATTCATTGATTGATACAATAATTTATTGACTGATTGGCTAAACATAAAGTCAGAGAAAAGCCGTATATATATATATACATATATATGATTGATATGTAGTTTGCTTGAAGCGTTGTGTGGGATAGGTATGTAGTAGAGATTTAGAAGACTATCACTATGCGAGGAATGAAGACGAGAACAAGTGGCGATTTACAAATCAACAAGTACATACATATATGTCTATATATCCACCATCTAGCATGCTTTGAATCGATCTGTTACGCCCACCATTTGAAAAGGGAATTTTTCCCGAAATTAATAATGGATATTTTCACAGACATAACAAGTAAGACATTTTTACCTAATGCAACTGAATATATATACATATATATATATATATATATATATATATATATATATATGTGTGTATGTATGTACTTGTTGATTTGGAAATCGCCACTTGTTCTAATCTTCTTTTACCAACAACGACTATATTTCATTCCTCGCATTGTGATAGCCTTGTAAATCTCTACTATATATATATATATATATATATATATATATATATATATATATATATATATATATATATATGTTAGACATTAAGCGGAGATTATAGATAGATATATAAATACCCGTTCGCATACACTTTTCAGGATAAAGCTAGAACCCAGAATTAGATAGAACCGAGCAATTGCATCGACAACGGACAACGTTTCCATTGTCGATGCAATTGCTCGATTTTATCTTATTCCGGGTTCTAGCTTTATCCTGAAATTTGTATGTGAACGGGTATTTATATATCTATCTATAATCTCCGCTTAATGTCTAATATGTGTAGAAAAATCGGTTCATCCTTCGTAGGAACGTGATGCCCCTCAACAAATAGGTTGTTCCGAAATCGTGTCTGGGGAGTCAGCTAATTTCAGTTAATGTTTGTAGATGTGATATCTACCGCGTGCATACCAGTAGTAAGCATTTAAAAATCGAGGCATAGCCAATAGATTGCGCCGTGGCCCATATGGTTAGATCGTCAGTATTGCACACTTCATGAGTGCGACGACCTGGGGTCGCGCCAATGTCGGAGCACGTCACTAATAAGATACAGTACATCGAAACCCACTTTGGATCTGGCGTTGTCCGTTGTCGATGCAATTGCTCGATTCTATCTAATTCTTGGTTCTAGCTTTATTGTAGAAAAATGTGTGTGAACGGTCATTTATATTTATATATATATATATATATATACGTGTTTTTCTTATATATATATATATATAAGAAAAACAGGTATACATATATACCCACACATGTTATATATATATATATATATATATATATATATATATATATATATATATATATATATATATATTTATAATGTACGGAATAAGCTCTGTCAAACTTCTCTGCCAAATTTTGCAGTTTCCTACCTTGACATATAGGGGATTCATACCTACGGAACAAATTCGATTTGTTAATTAATTTATTGCGGAATATTATCCTCATCTTTTTAGTTGTTGCTTCACGACGTATCGGCCAACTATTATTACCACCTGACGAAGGCCAGAGGAATAATTGGCCGAAACGACGTGAAACAACAATAACTAAAAAGATGAGGGTAACAGTCCGAAATAAAATATATTAATAAATTATACTCATCTCAATGAATTCTTATTAGGATAATATATAAATTCGATTTGGATTTTAGCCAGCGATAGCAGCTGCTAAGTGGTCATAATTGACAAAATTCAAATTTGGTAGACGTAAATCGACTTAATATGCATCCTCTACGCTTACGCAACCATACTTTTATACGTTTAACCAGATTTACATTAATACGTCTTATAAGATTTGATGTACATATGGATTTAGCTTATATGACAATGAATAACACTCGAAAGCTCTATATTTTGGTTTCGATGTCAGCTAATGTAATTAAGTAATATTTTATTTTATATTTAAATTTTTGAAATCACTGTTATATATTAAGTCCATTATAATAATCACTAGAAAATTAGATCCATGATAATAATAATAAATATGAAATCTGCATGATTTAAAATATATTTAAAGTATTTTAAGCTCGGAAACCCTAGAGGGTTTGCTAGTGTATATATATATATATATATATATATATATATATACATATATATATATATATATATATATATATATATATATATATATTGCAGTGAATGCAACAACCCGTAAAGTTAAAAAAATCATCTTTAAAAGCCAATATTTTATAAGATAACGGATGTTGCAACCTCTAGCCTAGGCTAAACAAACATGGTTTCGTGATTTAGAAGTTGTCTAATAAACTCGATATATGATAAATTTATTAAAATTTGCTTTCATTTTTCCCGCGTCTCATGTGACGGTCACCTGGTACGCCGGAATATACAGTATATATATATATATATATATATATATATATATATATATATATATATATATATATATATATTGATGTGTTTTCATTGATTGAGATTATCAGACTGACTTCCTCATCTTTGTTGTTATAGTCACTATTACAACCAAGATGAGGAAGTTTGTTCGACAATCTCAATATATATATATATATATATATATATATATATATATATATATATTATATTATATATATATATATATTATAATTAAATAATTATTATTTTATACCAATAAACAGTTATCGGATCAGTGAAGGATGACAATTGTGCTGGTTAGGAGATTCGAACCATGCCGCGATACATCTTTGTCTCCATTTTCTACACCTCTACTTCTAAGCCGCAAAACAGCTGGCAGGGGAATGAAGGGAATTAATAACTAATAAACGCCCAAGTCGAGCGCAGGCATTGGACAAACCAATAAATAATGTTCATACGACGGGAGTCATGAACGTTGCATAAAAACTACAATCCTATTTATATATTTGTCCACAGATAATAGTGTTTCATGCTTAAGAAATTGGCACAATAAGAAGTACTAGTCAATAAGAGTGGCTAGTCGAGAGATCCAAATCTAATCTCAATGCCGCATTTAAATTGGTAGGCTGGACTCTTTTCTTCAGCTGACGAGCAATTAATACAAGAATTAAAGTTAAATACTTATAAGTATTTATAAATGGCATGTTGTCAAGCATTTACGATAAACAACCAGAGAGAGAGAGAGAGAGAGAGAGAGAGAGAGAGAGAGAGAGAGTATTCACCGACAGGAAGTCGAAATATCGCATTCGTACTAAAGTTGAGCGTTTTATTTTTCAAATCGTTAAAGAGGACTAAACTTTAATTTCCTAAAGAGACTTTATAATTAAAATATTTTTTAAATAAATATTAACAGTCAGTTTCATGCCTACATACACTAGTGTTTCATGCTAATGTGTTTCATGCTAATGTGTTTCAATGTAAGAAGTAATCACTGTAAGTCAAGAGGTTTGAACCCAGGCTTAAAGACACTTTTGAATCTGATTAACACGCATTTGTCTTTTTTCTGATTTACACGTATTTGTCTACAATGATTTGTTTATCGCATTCCGCCATTCAACGAACCACGAGCAAGACGTATTTAATAATAATAATGATACTACTACTACTACTACTACTACTACTAATACTAATAATAATAATAATAATAATAATAATAATAATAATAATAACAATAAACACTTATGCGTGTGGATTATAAATAAAACTCCTTTAGCTTGAAAATGATAACTAATTATATATATATATATATATATATATATATATATATATATATATATATATATTAGTTATGATTCTGGTCTGGAAATGATAATAAAATAAATGTTATATAAATGAATATATATATATATATTAAATTTATTTATATATAAATAAATATACCTGCTCTGTTCACTCATTGAGCACTCTTTGGTAGACACATGTTGTTTCATTGGATGTACTTCTAGGAAACTAAACTCTACTGGCTATATATATATATATATATATATATATATATATATATATATATTCATGTATCTACATAGATTTTATAACAGTCATTTTCAGTATTTACTTCAACAGTGCTCAATGTGTGAGTAGAGCTTGGTAGTAATTTTAGAATATATGTATGGAACTCAAAATACTCAGATTTTCCGCGTTTCATTCTTGTAGGAATTAGTCACGTGGATGAAACGTGGAACATACTGTGTAGTTTAATCGGCGTATATATTTTCGAAAATTACTATAAATGCATACGTACGTCCATACATACATACATACACACATACATACATGCATGTATACATACACATATGCATATATGTATATATTTATGTACATATACATGTGTGTATATGTGTGTATGTGTGTGTATGTAAATGATGACAGGTTTCGAATAGAGTGAATCTTGATGATAACATGGCGAATCTCGCCCGCATCAACTACGCCCCCCCCTCTTTCTAACAGATCTCAGCAAATCGCTTGACAGATTCGATTAACAGAAGAAGCTGCCGATTTCGGCAAGCATAATAAATTCCATGCACACCAATTACGCTCCATATTGCGTTCCAGGTGACACCTCACCGTGACATCAACCTTAAGCTTGACCGCAGCGAAATGAAACCATTGCCGGAGTTATCTCCCCTGACAGCTGGCCGACAGATGGCGTGCGCGTAATTCCTTTTTAATTGTGCCGCATTTAATAACTTGGGAAATTAAAATGAATCGATCCACGGTTTCTTCTTTTGTATACGCCTCGTTTTGTTTTCTTTTTCATTAAATGGAGAAATACTCATCCTCTTTTCTTCACCTTTTTTTTTCTGCCGAAAAGAATTCAGTCCTTGAAACAAGCGTCGCGAAATAAAAGGCGAATTCTTTGACACAAGGGAACAAGCGTATCATTTATTTTTTTTTATTATTTGTTTTCGTCATCTATTGTTTTTTTTTTTAACGTTGGAAAAGCCATGCCACCATTTCGAATGTTCATTCAATCACAGGAAATAACAAAAATGATTTTAGAATCAATGTTAATATTACGACGGCTGGCAAAAAAAAAAAAAAATGAAATATCTTTTAATAAGGTTAGGCTATTTCTTTTAAAGAACATCTTCTCATGTTGATAAGATTCGATGTCCGTTAATCAGTCTGCTGGACTTAAGTTTGAAATAACATACATCAGCTTCTTAAACTTCAATTTGAAATAGTAGCATTCTCTGCTGCTAACGCTTAAGTTTAAACGACATTTTTATTAGCTTATAAAACAGTCTAAAATTGAAGTTTCTGTTCACCTGTTTTGACTAAATTTTAAATAACATATTTTAGTCTGCAACGCTAACGTTTAAAATAACATTGTTTTGGCCTACCATGTAAAATTTAAAATAGCATTTTCATTGACCTGTGACTTAAAATTAAAAAAAAAATCATTTTTCTTGGCCAGTCAAGCTTAAGATGAAAATCATGTTTTCGTTGTCTGCCACACTTAAATTAAAAATAACACTTTCGTTTGTTTGATACACTTAAGTTAAAATTAACATTTTCTTTTGTTTTCAAATAACATTTTCGTTTTTCTGTCAAGCTGAAGTTTAAAATCATATTTGCTTTTGTCTGTTATGCATAAGTTTAAAATAACATTTTCGTTTTTCTCTCACGCCTAGGTTAGAAATATGTTCGTTTGTATGTCACGCTTAAGTTTAAAATAAAACATCTGTAACACTTAGTTTAAAAAGAGCATTTTCGTCTGAGTGTCACAATTAAGTCTAAAATAACATTTTCGTTTTTCTGTAATACTTAGATGAAAATAGCATTTTGGTTTGGGTGTCACAATTAAGTTTAAAATAACAGTTTCATTTTTCTGTAACATGTAGTTTGAAATAGTATTTTCGTTTGGGTCTCAGAATTAAGTTTGAAATAACATTTTCGTTTTACTGTCACCTTTAAATTTAATAAAAAAACATTTTCGTTTATCTTTCACAATTAAATTTACAATACCATTTTCGTTTTTTTTTCTCACACCTAATTTAAAAATAACATTTTCGTTTGTTAGTCAAACTTACATTGAAAATAACATTTCTGTTTGTTAGACTTAAATTAAAAAAAAATACATTTTCGTTTGTCTGTCGCATTTAAAAATTTTAAATAGCATTTTATTTTTTCCGTCGCACATTTTCGTTTGTCTGTCAGGCTTAAGTTTGTAATAACATTTTTGTTAGCCTTTCAAGCTTAAGTTAAAAATATTTCTTTAACTATTAATTTCAAAATCCATTTCCTTGTGTTTACGCACTTAATTTTAAAATAAGTTCAAAATACAAGGTTTTTGGCCATTTGACGCTTAAGTTAAAAAATAAAAAATAAACCAAAAAACCCTGAACTTTAAAATATCATTTTCGTTAGTTTAAACATTTTAGCGTCCCTGTGAAGCTTAGGATTTTAATAACACTAGCAGGTTGACCCGACGTTGCCCTGGATTGAATGATGATCAACGAATATTTCATACTCCCATATTTTTATTGTCATCGGAATCGATAGAATCGCTTATTTTTAAATCAAATCGATTTATTGCCTGGTCTAATTTGGGACCCATCGCGATATACGGAAAGGAAGATTCACACGTTCCTCGCAATGACTCGATTAAAAATAGATTTCAGTCTACATAGCACTGTAGTGTCTGTTCTTCAGATGCGGCACTTACATTTCTCGTTCTCTTTCAGCGGAGGAGAGATCCTTCACGACTGAGACATTTTTTTATTTTTGTACCTTTTCTCCACGTTAAAAAGACGGCCCTGGTGTCTAACTCTGTCCCGTGGATAGGCATTGTAAATAGGTACATAGCACTGTAAAAAAATCTACTGTTGATTTTATGAAATTATTTTTATATATAATGGCTTGCATTAACATTCAAAATGTAAAAGTAAAGCATTATGCTTCAATCGTGCTCTCAGCGGAATCAATTATTTCAAACGCGCCCTTGTTATATCAAAGAAACTATTGTTGATTTTACATGCTTGACGTTACTAATTTTGCAGTGATAATGGCTTGAATTCAAGTTTAAAATTAAAAAGTCAAGTATCATTGTGAAATTGTGCTTTAAACAGAAACATTAATTTCGAATGCGCCTCTGTCATATCAAAGAACCTACTTTTCGTTTTACCTGTTGGGCCTTTCGGCTTGGGTGGTAATAAAATTCTCAAATACACTTATGATGTTAGGCTGTGTAATATGTTAACTTTGGCCCAAATCGCATGCTCGTTCTTTTATCGGATTATATCGATTATCGATTATCGGTACTTATCGAAAACATTCCGACACAAAACCTTTCTGAGAACACTGCAAGTTACACAAAGTACCTTCGTTTAAAATTTCATAAAAGTCGGCTTAGCCGTTTTCGAGTACATAGGGTACAAACTCACAGACACACGGACAAAGTTTCTTTCACATAATAGTAGGGATTGAGATAGAGCTTTTAGTTTGCCTTTAACTCCAAAACTTAAAATAATATTTTCGTTAAATTTAAAATAAAATTCCCGTTGGTCTATTACGCTTGAATTTAGAAAAATATTTTCGTTGGCGTTGTCATCGTTAATTTTTTAAATCAAAATGTTCAAGACCGATCACGCTTAAGTTTAACACAGTATTTTTTGTTATCCTGACATATCTTAGTTTAAAATTGAATTTTCATTCATTTGTGATGCTTAAGTTTAAAATAGAATTTCGCTAACCAGTGATGTTTCTTTGTATTTTACTTCTGTAACAGTTTGTATGTGTCATACTAGCGTCTGTATCTCGTGTGTATTAGTCTACGTACTCAAAGCATTTCCTTAATATTTCAGCCGTTTTCATTATTGTAATACGTTGCATCATCTCAGCTATATCCCTGATTCCGATTTAAACATAAATTATATATATATATATATATATATATATATATGAAGGAGATAAGAATTAGAGGAATAAATTGTAAGATGGCCAACATCATGAAATATGAAATATAGATTTTTGTCATTTATGATATACATATATATATATATATATATATATGTATATATATATTACTATTATAATTAAATATCTAGAGCCACGAGTGTTCATCCTTTCAGGAATCTGCAGTGCAGGGTGTCACAATTAACACCATTATATATATATATATATATATATATATATATATATATATATATATATATATATATATATATATATGTAAAGGAGATTAGAACAATAGTCTAAAGAGCTGAGTGTATTTTAATGTAACAGTGAAATTACTAGTTTAATTAAAATACAGGAAAGAGAAAGTGCTCGTTGTAATTTAGATATATAATAAGCTCGATAGTTAAATGCCCTAGAGCTAATTCAATATTAAGTAATGTGATTGATAATTTAAAATTTAAAAATCAAATTATAATTAAATTAAAAATCCGTTTCATAAGAAGGAACAATAACAAAATCAAGTATCTGTACGATCGTTTCAGAAAACAATGCTTTTTATTGTGGTATACAGCAAGTTATGTACAATAATTACATATAGTTTTTTAATAAGCAAGGTCTCCTCGTCAGCAAATTCAATAAAAACCCTTCAAAATTTTCTGACGAGGAGACCTTGCTTATTAAAAAACTATATTAAATTATTGTACATAACTTGATATATACAACAATAAAAAGCATTGTTTTCCGAAACGATCGTACAGATAATTGATTTTGTTATGTTCCTTCTTATGAAACGGATTTTTAATTTAATTATAATTTGATTTTTAAATTTTAAATTATCAATCACATTACTTAATATATATATATATATATATATATATATATATATATATATAAAGCTGACTGTGTACGCGTGTGTGTGTGTCTGGTCACGAATAGGCTCCTATATGGTTGACTATTTTAAAAACTGATTACATATAATGATAGTAGATGTATCGAGACACAGTAATAGGTATGGTTGATCTGGCAGAACGGTGGTTCATTAAAATTGTGGGGTCTGCGTTCGTGCCTGGTCCATAAAGTATGGAAATAAAAAATAAAATAATAAAAAAAAACGTTTACAAGTGCTTTGATATAGATGTACATAAGAATACTTTGATAAGTATGTTTTAACTTAAATAGGGATTTTATAATAAAATTTTGGGGTCTGCGTTCGCGCTTGGCCTCCATAGAATGGGAATAGGCACAAACTTTAATAAAGACTTCTCAAATCTATCTGCGTAAGTATACTTTGATAATTATGTTTCAATTTGAAGAAATATGGTATAATAAAATTATGGGATGTTCGTTCCGCCTGGAAATATATCACAAAGTTTAACAAAGTTTTTTAATATAGATCCAGAGAATATTGTGATACGTGTTTCAGTGTGAACATGTATGGTATAATAAATTATGGGGTTTATATTTGTATATTATTTTTACTTTCATCAAATTTTGCTTTGGTTTTGATGCTCCAAAATTCGAAGCTATTCATTTACAACCCTTCCTTTTCATAACCTATCATACTTTTATAAATCAGAGTCCATTTTCTGTAGGCTGCTTTTGAACCCAGTCAACGACGAGTACTTTTGCTAGTATATATATATATATATATATATATATATATATATATATATATATATTTATATATGTATATATATATATACTTGTGTTGGATCGATTAATCAGAATCGGCATCAGGAATAAGAAAATCGGAGCTTTTTGGGGTATCGGAATCGGAAAAATTTTGCCCTATTTTTTTACGCCAAAACCGATTCCATTCATTATCTTTTTTATTTGATTTTGGTTTAAGAAACATCTTCCACTGCTTGTAGTAATAATTAATTAATAAATATTTATTGATTAAAATTTCCAGTGAAACTAAAATCTGTAGATCATCTCCTTACAAGTTTATTTTTATGTTTGAGGAAATATATGCGCATTTAAGATGAGTTTTGACAGCAATCGGGAAAAAATAACAAATTTATAATAAAAGATTTAGACATTTAAGAAAAAATCGTAATTGTATCAGAATTGGGAATTTAGTACGGAATCGGTAATTGTATCCGATTCGGGAAAAATATTGAGATCGTACCATCATTAACATTATATATATATATATATATATATATATATATATATATATATATATATATATATATATATGAAGAAATATATTTTCTTATAAGATATACCAATCCTTATTTAAGAAGCTCAATTTAAAATGCCGTAATGGAAACATATTAATAGGTATTTGCAGCTTCTCTTTCAATTTTCGGATTTTAATCATGTCAAATAACACTTCATTTGTTTCTGGCGGATTGACTGCTGTTATTACTTCTGATGAGTAAAGAACATAATAGATTCATTGATTGATATAATAATTAAGTGATTGATTTTGCGCTATAAAGCATATACTATCAAGAATTGTAAATGTCATCTGAATGAAAAGAATACATTATAAGATGTTCAACATTATGAATTTTGGATTATAGTTTTTTGTCATTTATTCACTATATATATATATATATATATATATATATATATATATATATATATACATATTTATATATATATATAGTTTGTTTCACCTCCGCGTCAAGACTCACGGGTTCAATCCAGCCTCACGACCAAAACTATTTTTTGTTCATCTTTAGACACGCGGGCAACGTTTCTTTATTTTTTTTACTTCGCTTATTCTTTAGTTTACTCCCCCCCCCTATACACACAGCAGTTTTTTTTCGCTGTTTTTTTTCTGTTGGTTTTTGTTTTTCCGATTTTTTAACATCGTTTCAGGGTTATTACTTATACCCCCCATACACGCACCTACACACACCCGGGCAACGCCGGGTACTCCCCTCCCCCGCTTGTATTATATAAAACGACCCCGCTAAAAAGCGAATATCAAATTATACTTCGAAAAAAGAAAAAAAAAGAATTACTCAATGTGCTAAATATATGTTTTTTGTATGTGTCAAATAGCAAAATTATTTCGAATTAGATCTAATATTTGCTAATGACTTTTCCTCTGAGGAGATAAGTCTACATCGAAAATACATGGGTTAAGAAAAAAACCCTCTCAATTGTATTCTTTATTCAAACAATAAATTTATGCTTTAAAAAATATATTTACGGAATGAAATTTAAGCAAGAATCGTCCCCTCTCTCTCTCTCTTTCTCTCTCTCTCTCTCTCTCTCTCTCTATATATATATATATATATATATATATACACACATACAGACAGACAGACAGGTACACAGACACGCACACATATATATATATATATATATATATCTTTCAGAATAGTGTAATACAATATATCTACTGGTATGGAAATATGTATATTTATAAAGACAATCCCAGCTAAATAAACAATTGCGCAATATACAAGATAGAGTAAATAAATCATAAATTAGTAATTTAATGGTAAAGTTTCAATACTAGAATTTTTATTATATGCAAGACAAAGAATACAATTCAAAGATATACTTCACGTCATAGAATTTATATATATATATATATATATATATATATATATATATATATATATATATATATATATATAACCGTAACTAACATAAGCATTTTTATGTAAGTTTAACATTTAGGCAGTGAATCACTTCCTGAGACCGAACTCTTGCATTACACTCTCAACATTAATAAAGATATACCTATTAATTTTACAATATATATATATATATATATATATATATATATACACTTTTACAATATATATATATATATATATATATATATATATATATATATATATATATACTCATCCACATATAGTGCTGTTTCGCAGCTCATCAGTGCGGCTAGACAGGCAACTACCTCAAGCCAGGATTGAAACCCGACCGTCTGCACGACAGTTAAGGCTCCTAACCATTACGCTATTGGCGACTGCCGAGCGAGTAGTGAGTTTAACGATGTTTTGACATCCTCCGAAATACCTCCGCTCGATTTGTTTACACAAAGAGCGTCGCTTATATGCTAATGGTAATTCGTGTATCACCTCTCAATGTGCTCACCTCAAGACGAGGAGCATTATAGCCATATATATATATATATATATATATATATATATATATATATATATATATATATATATATATATATATATATATATATATTTCCCAAACACGGTAACAGGAGCATATTACGGTCTATAAATGTTAACATTTTAAAGTTTAATTTACTAAAAGAAGGATTTAATCTTTAATGTATTTTGTGTTCCGATCATTGTGAATCCTATGGTTAGCCAAAGCCCATGCCTTTTAGTCAATATTATGATGAGGAACGCCCAACAAAATTCACAGGTGCCATAAAAAGAACCTGAATAAGTTAGATAAAAAAATGGATAGAAAAAGAATTACTCCACATCAAAGTTTGACTTTTATTAAATAATACAAGCAAAAGTCGATAACCATGCATGTGCGTCAACACAACGTATATGACTGGTAGATCTCTTAACTATCAAACGTATTATCATTAATTAAAACAAATTCATAATGCAACATTTGTGCGACGCGACAATCGCGAGAGCTTGGCAGATAATGTAATATTTATCAGGTTAGAAAATGTTTTTACACTCTGTCTTTGATGGAGAGTCTAATGATTAATATAACATCCAATACGTCGCAAGGGTATTCCATGCACGTGTTAATGGCTTATTTGGGATTTCACATATTCCGGGAAATTATCATCGTCTTCTTGCCAAAATAGAATGAGCGTCAGTGTAATTTCTACACATCCAGATGTATTTCACGCTTGTAATTATTGATTTCTCTAGATATGACAACAAATGAATGCGAAATTTATTTTATGCTTATCAAATGTGTACAATCAATGAGAAATACTTTAGAAATTATTTTCTGTGCGATGTTTTTTTTAAAAAAGAGAGGGGCTAATGGTTGGGGCACTACGAGGTGTGTTTAATAAATTTACAGACATTTTTCATTTGGCCACTTTTATTGGTAGTACACACATAAAACTCCAGCCCACCCCGAAGTGCAGTGCACTTGTACCTTCCAACAACTTCTGGAAGGCCCCAGAGGCGCCCTCTCGTGTGCGCGTGTCATTGAAACTCGTCAGCTTCTTTCATCTCCTCAATTGTCCCATAACGACCGCCTCTTAGATTTTCATTGAGCGTAGGGAATAACCAAAAGTAACAGGTCTTGACTATAGGGAAGGCGAGGAACTTCCTTGATGCTAATCTTTGTCAAATAGTCTCTGATAAGGATGATGCACCTTTGGGACAAACTGCGCACAAATCATCCGCATCTTCAGTTCCTCGCGAATATTTGTGTACAAATCCCACACTGACATCAAACCGTGCAATCAATATCGCTACAAACACACGACTTTTCCATGGAATTCTGTATTTAGCCAAATTAATCAGTCATTTCCAAAATTGTATTGCAAACCATACTGAATTTTCAAAATACAAAAAATTAGTAGAATATTAATATTGTGCATACTGGTAGAAAATTTAAAGTTTTCTCCTGGAATTAACTAAAAGAGTATAAAAATCTTTGAGGAGGCCATATTGCTATTTCCACTACTTTCACGAAACTTAAGCAATGAAAACTGACGACGGAAGTCCAAGTCTTTTATGAATTGACCAACGACTAAGCATTTAAATATCAGATAAAAAAATCTTTTGACTCGTATTCTTTACTTCCAGGATCGGAAGTGCGTCAGCATTTGTTCTTGAAAATATCAAGATGGTATTCTGATCCTAAATCGGTATGATTCTAGTGCCACCTACTGGGATTTTGTGCGACGCTTTCATCAAATACATTCAAAAGAAACAAGGCGGAACCTACGATTCGTTTCAACTTACGCTGTATTAGTACGAATGCTTCTAGGCCTTTTGCCAAATGAAAGATTACAGCAATAGAAATAATCGTATTTCCGTTCATCTCTATTAGAACGAAAAACTGAATTTCTTGGAAATAGCATACTTTAATATGAAGGAAACTTGCTTGAAAACTTTTGTGCACACACACATACACACACACACACATATATATATTTATATATATATTTACAAATATTTGAATTATATATTTGTATATATTTAAATATTTGTATATATATATATATATAAATTTTTGTATAAATATAAATATTTGTATATATTTATATATACAAATATATATATATATATATATATATATATACAAATATATATACATATATATATATCCCCCTCATAGAAATTACTTCATGCTAACATTACTCCATACCGACATTTACTTCTGAATACAGTCGGCGAAAAGTACTTCAAGTTTCTTCACCGTTCCCCCTTTTCTTTTCTCTTTCTCCCATTTTTAGTCCATCTTCTACCTTTTCAATTTATTTTTCTTACTTTTAGTCGATCCTGTTTCTTTTTACATTATAGCCGATCTTTTTTATAAGGTTTTAAAAAAATGCCCCACTTCGCTTTTAATATATATATATATATATATATATATATATATATACATATATATTTCTGTAGAAATATATTCTCTTATGATATATACCCGTCTTTATTTAAGAAGCTCAATAATTACAGAGTAATATAGTGAATAAATAACAAAAAATGTATATTCCGAAAGTCATAATGTTGGCCATTTTAATATTTATTCCTGTAATCCAGTTGACAGTAAATGAAAATAACAGGCTTGAACTAGAGCGAGAGCGAGGAACTGTCTTGATGCTAATCTTGGTCAAACAGTCTCTGACAAGGATAAAGCACCATGTCACAAACTTCGCACAAATCTTCCGCATTTTCAGTCTCTCGTAGACAGTATCTATTTAGTAGCGCAAAATCAATCACTTAATTATTATATCAATCACACTTTATTTCCTTTTGATGGATTGATTGATGCTATTTCTTCTGATGAGTTAACTGCATACTAGATTCACTCATTGATATAATAATTAAGCGATTGATTTTGCGCTGAGAAACAGATATTCTCAAGAATTGTAAACGTCAACTTAATTAAAGGAATAACGTTTTCTCCTGAAATTAACTAAAAGAGTATAAAAGTTTTGGTACTCTTGCATAATTTGACCAGAATTCTCGTGAATTCCCGTCAAGCATGGATCGGCCGAAACCGGCAATTATCGGTATCAGCTGAGCATTGTAACAGACGCATGCTAATGAAAAAAACAAATCAAACAAAAAAAAGAAAAAATACAAATTCAAATAATCATAAATAACAAAAAAAAAACCTTGAAAATGAGAATATGTTTATTTCATTTTAGTATTTAATTTTTTGTTTGTTTTTGAAAAATATTTATCAACAGAAAACTTGTTTTTTTTTTCTCTAAGAAAAGATTTTTTAACCGTATAATTGTTAGGTGAAAGTACACGTCTTTTTTTTTTTGCTTTGTTTTGTTTTCTTTTTTATAACCGTATTTTTTTCTTGTTTTTTTTTTTTATTTTCAAGACTTGTCGTTCAGTCAAATTTTGTTGGTAGCACTGCCCATTTGTACATCTCCAGGAGAAATGATCCTTTATACATGATACTTTTTTAAGTAAACATTTGTGGTTAAAATTGTTGCATCTCATTTTTGGGGGCAGCAATTTCTTATCCTGATAATATGAGATTGTCTGCATCGATATTTTCATTTCTTTTTCTAACATGCATAGACTTATTTTCTTGCCTATCTTTTTCTGTTTGGCGAGTTTGAAAATATATTTGTTTGTCAGCAATTCTTTTTTGTTTTGGTGGTTTAGTCGCTTTCTTCCGATTCGAATGCCATCTGCTTTCATTTAGATAGCGCTTTTCCATTGGCTAATCAAACTCCCAAAAGTTCAATTAAAAAAATAATAATATATAAATAATACATTATTAAGTGCTCAGAAGATAAAACACCACCCTCCTTAATATCACCTTACAAATTACTAAAAACATAACAGAAAAAATAAATAAATGAAATAGAAGTCGAGTTAGCGTTTCAGCATTTGAACAACGCTCGGCTGACACCGATGATTGCCGGTCTCGCCCGATTCATGCTTGACGGGAATTCACAAGAATTCGGGTCAAATTATGCGAGAATACCAAAGTTCTTGTCATTTATTCACTATATATAATTTGTGTGTGTGAGAGAGTTATTTTCTTATAGGTTCCGAAACGGTTGACCTATTTTTTGGAAAATTTCTCACAAAGGTAATTTTATATAAATAATTATTTCAACCATTCAGAGACAACTTTTAACAACATGTCAAGAAACAGATGGACTGAAATAATAACAAACTTTAAACACATACGGAAAAATATCTGCCTTAATATCAAAATGCTAGTTTATTTTAGTGTCTTTAACCCCTCCCCCCCAACCACATTTTTACTGATGAGGAGACTTTGTATAAATAAAAAATATATTTTTATCAAATTATTGTTCAAGACATATTGTCTATTTAAATAAAAACATCGTTTCAGAAACGATCGTACAATCTATTGATTTTCTCTGTTTTTCCTTTTGAAACTGATTTTCAATTCAAAATTATAAATCGTTTTACTCAATATTAAAATAGCTCTAGGATATCTATACCTATTGAGCTAATTATATATCTACATTACAACGAGCACGGTTTTCTTTTAATAGTATTAATACATTTACTAGTACATTAAAATAAACTCTGCTCTTTAGACTCTATGTATAATTCCCGCAAAATTGTATATATATATATATATATATATATATATATATATATATATATATATGTGTGTGTGTGTCTGTCTGTCTGTGTGTGTGTATATATTATATGATTTGAGTGCATTCAGCTAGAATCATCATATCACATCATACAACTCTCCACCCTCATTCTACAGCCGCTAAGCCCGCTCATGCGCGCACACACACACACACACACACACACACACACACACACACATATATATATATATATATATATATATATATATATATATATATGAATTTACCTGTCATACGCGTTTTAAAAGAAGAAATCGCCCCGAGCCTTGAAGAAAAGTTTCATGCAAATAAGTAGGGCCGGATCTTCCACAGATTGTAATATATATATATATATATATATATATATATATATATATATATATATATATATATATATATATATATATATATATATATTGGCAAACAGTTAATGAAATATGTTAAAAAACACTTTGAAATGAGTTAAAAACATATTTAATCTGAAAAGGAAACACTAGATAAATGGATAGTCCTTAATCCGCGGAGTTTCGATGAAATACTCTCCTTCTCATCAGAGGGTAGGAATTAGCAAAATCGGATTTTGCATGCAGAAGTATTTGATGAAACAACAAATAAGTCAAACATCTTACTTGAAAACAAAATAAGTTAAGCATAGGGAATATGGTAAAGAAAAAGGTGATTACACATAAATAGATAGTCTGGTGGAAGATAAAAAATTCAGTGACGGTAAAATCCAAATGTAAAACTTCAAGAAAGTTAAAAGAATTTCCATTTGTACAAGTAAAATCCAAGGAAATCCCGTAATTGGAAGAAGATGGTCCATAAAAATCCAAATGCAGAAATCCATGGAATAATTCACAAAAATGTGTACAAGGAAAAAATAATATTAATAAAAGAAAAATAAGATGTGCTTTTCACTCTACTTCTGAGACATAACTATAAATAAATAAAAAATCTGGGAAGAGAAAGGAGAGAAAATAAAATTATAAAGTTAAATATAAAATATAAAATAAAATAAATAAAATAAAGGGAAACAAAAGTCAAACTGACCCAGACAGGAAATGTTAAAGGCGCGAAAATATATATAGGGCAAAATAATATAGGCCAACTGAAATGTACAGGTCATCACTTAAAAATGTCAGCAAGAAATATTAAACGATATTAAAAGGAAAATAAAAAAAATATATATAATAAATAAATAGAAAATAAATAAATAAATGAATAAAAAATGAAATATAATAAAAAGTAAAATATAAAATATAATAATTAAGGACTATCCATTTATCTAGTGTTTCCTTTTCAGATTAAATATGTTTTTAACTCATTTCAAAGTGTTTCTTAACATATTTCATTAACTGTTTGCTCATATTATTAGCTCTATTTCCTATTTGGTATTATCGAGCTTTTATATCTGGCTGAGATAATTTTATAAATATTAATTCTTTAATATTTATAATTTACTTTAATTTTACCATCTCGGATCATTTTGGTAAATTCAATTGTAATTTTCATTTCATATATATATATATATATATATATGCATATATATATATAAGTGAAAGTGGCTGTCTGTCTGTCTATCTGCTTGTCTGTCTGTGTGTCTGTGTACATTTCCCTACACAATAACTCTGTCAATTTTAAGTCTACAGACTCAAAATTAGGGAAAATCTCAGTAATCAGTTTTCAGCCAGAAATTTGGTTTTTAAGAGCTCAAAGTTAAACGATTTTGCTTTTGAGAACTCTACCTCACTCCTCCGATAATTTTGGGTATAAACACTCGAAATTTTAGATATAAGTTCCTTGGACATGGATCAAACTTAATAACTTGATTTGACTCCAAAACAATAAATTTTAAGGGGTCATAATAGGCGTGAAATTAAAATAAAAATACCTCTGCGGTTTCTACCAAATTACTCAGACAATTTCTGGTCGAAACATTTGAAATTTCACATAAAGGGTAATCAGGGATAGGGAAAGCTTATTAATCGATTTGGGTCGAAAACTTGAGCTATCAATATATGTATGTATGTTTGCATGCCTTCCTAAAACACTTCAACAGAGGTGACGCATTTTCACAAGATCAGTGTCGTTGTTAAGCTCGACCTTCTAGACGAAAAATATCGAAACATTGATTAAAAACATCAATTTCTTCACCTTCAACTGGGCACATTTTTTTTCTTTTCTTTTTTTTGCTCAACATACACCTCCAAACTCCCGGGCAACACCGGGCTGAAATTCTAGTATATATATATATATATATATATATATATATATATATATATATATATATATATATATATATATATAATATATATAATACTTCAAGTATTTATATATATATATATATATATATATATATATACTTGAAGTATTATATACTTGAGGCTCATATGGCCGATATGAAGTGTATAGTGCGTTGGCAAAGTGTCTGTGTGATTGTCACCTCTCGCCTCAGCTCTCCCCTTTGGCTAGCTCTGCGACCTCATACCGCCGCGAAAAGGAAATCGAAATATATAAGTCTCTAGCTGCAAGTAACGTTGCGACACACCGAAACTTGACACATTGCAGCCCCAGACTGAAACCCAAGGGACTCAGATGTGGCTGCCTCCCTTCCCCACATGTGCGGCATGCAGGCACACCGAGGTGTTGTTACGCCCTAGTGCCCACGAACCTGCCTTCAGTTAACTAGCAAATGTAGATGAAACTCGTCAAACATGGCCGGGTCATTCATCTAGGAGAGGGAAAACTCCAATCTGAAACCCGTCAAGTTATTGCATATATTTTTATATATGTGTATTTGCATGTGTATATGTGTATTTGCATATGTATATGTGTATTTGCATATGTATATTCATATATAAACCACATAAACTACTAAGAAATACGCATCAGGGAAAACTGATGTAAAACTTGAAGTATATTGTTCACTGTATTTGGACCAATACTTTGTCATCAGTATTTACAAAATGTTTGGCTGGTTCTACACGCGCCTTCACTACTTAAAACAAAACATTCTATTGCAGTCTCTCAACTAAAGAATTTTCGGTTTCAGTTTTAGCCATATTTGGTCAAGTCCATTGGCGAGAGAGCAAAGGTGACAGAGACAGGCAAAGGATATTGCTGGAAGTCTCTAGCTTGAACTCTACACAGTGGCGGCCAATTGGTTGATGGTATTTCATGCACAAACCCTGGAGTACTTGTGCTGTTCGTATCCTCCATTGGTGACAAAGTAGGCCTATTAATGTTCAGCTCTGCTTTCCTTGGAATAAGGCGAGGTACTAAATTGGAGTAAATTTTAATACATTTATCATATATCAATTGTATAAGACGATTGCTTAATCACGAAACCATGTTTGTTTAGGCAGTTATTGCAACACATGAAATATTGGGGTTTAAAGATGATTTTTTCGTTTTACTTTTAAGTGTCTTCTTCTTCGCCAAATATACGGTATGTGTATGTATCTGTATACAACTATATATATATATAAATATATATATATATATATATATATATATATATATATATATATATATATATGTGTGTATTTCAACGAAGTGGATTAAAAAAGGTTTGTTTCTAGATGCTTCTTTTGGCCGACATATTTTCGACTTCATATTGTGCAGGCCCACGCCATTCCGGCTTTAAGAAAGTCTAGGGAGTTCTTCATACATTAAAAGCTAGCGCGACCTCGATAATCCAACACGAGGATCGACGTTTTACTTCCGAAGAGAAAACAAAAAAGAGAAAATAAGACCAACAAAATTAAAGAACACTTTCTCATACCAGGGATTGTTAATCCGAATTTAATCAGTATTTCAATTTAAAAAAAATAAAATAAAATTTCTTTGTTTTTGCACACACACACACACACACACACACACACACACACACACACACACACACACACACACACACATATATATATATATTTTATTTCTGTTACAAACCTATATTTGAATTTCAACAGATATATCTTTTTTCCCATAAGAATATTAACTGCGTTCATAGTTTTAAAATTACATTAACGACTATATTACGTTACTAAAATTTCCTTCTCTTTAACAGCGCCAGCTCTCCCTGCTCCCTTTTGTAATTTCCAACGTCTTTTTTCCGTTTCTCTGAAATAGAACTGCATCACGCTGCGCACGTGAAACATTTTCAAATATTTTATACTGGTATTTTTTGTTTCTTAATCTCATTCATCCAGAGGAAGTCTTGAAATAAAGGCGAAACGTTGATGAACACATAATACGGTTTGTTTCCTTTTTATTTCTCTCTCTCTCTCTATCTCTCTCTCTCCATATATATATATATATATATATATATATATATATACATATATATAGTAAGTAAGTAAGTAAACACTTCATCAAATCTCCACACTAACGTAATGTACTTGCAACAACCCTTATCACTTAGTGGCTTCCGGGCCTTGATAAGTGGTGATCACTGTATATATATATATATATATATATATATATATATATATATATATATATATATATGTATATATGAGAATTTTCAGAATGTGAGAGATGATATAATTATTTTCACATTCAAAAACGTCGCAGTTCAGAAGAATCATAAAAGCCATGACTTCTGTGAGTGATGACGTTGATTAATAGTGGAAATAATTGTATCTATTAGGTTGGTGCAAAAATAATGTCGTCTTCTATTAGATGTGTATACGTCAAAAAACGGCAGTAATTTGCACCAACCTAATAGTAATAATATGTGTGTGAGGACACTTCTCCACGAACTCTTAATCTACAGACATGAAATTTGGTATATATGATATTCAGACATGGGGAATTCTTTGTAATCAGTTTTCATACGGACAAAAGACTTTCTTAGAGGTCCACCTCGGATTGTATCTCTTTGTAAAATGTTTCACGAGGTTTGAAAACACTGTTCAACGGTTATCGTAATTGTCTCCCGGTCTTTAGGTTTAGATTTCGATCTCAGCTGGATTTTTTTTTACTTACAAGAAGGAAAATGTTTAGAGAAAAACGTACTACTTGCATATACATGCTTCAGTTTCTTTCCATATTTTTAAAACTTTTTTTAGTAATTAACGTTACATTTAATACCAGGCAATGCAGGGTACATCTGCTAGTAAATATATATGTCTATATATCTACATAAATATACATGTCTATATATCTACATAAATATACATGTCTATATATCTACATAAATATACATGTCTATATATCTACATAAATATATATGTCTATATATCTACATAAATATATATGTCTATATATCTATATAAATATATATGTCTATATATCTACATAAATATACATTTCTATATATCTATATAAATATATATTTCTATATATCTATACATATATGTGTGTGTCTATATATATATATACATATGTCTATATATCTAGATAAATATATATATGTCTATATATCTAGATAAATGTATATATGTCTATATATCTATATATAAATATATATATGTCTACATATCTATATAAATATATATATGTCTATATTATAAAAATATATATATATATATCTAGATAATATACATATGTCTATATATCTATATAAATATATTTATCCTTTTATTTGATATATTTTTCATTTATTTCTAGATGCTTCTATTGGCCAACATCTATATAAATGACATATTTAGATACTTGTAGGTAATAGATCTTTCTATTTATTATTATTAGAGATTGAGATGTACAGTCTAATCCATTTAAAACTCAGACTGCATGTACTTCCATTTTTTCTGATTTTTTGATCATTTGATTTCATACTTAAGCTTTATTTAGTTTCATTGGCAATGCATTTGCATTCAAAAGTTTTTGCTTGGTTATATATTCTCGAATTTATGCTACTTTACTGCTTTTTAAAATTTGATGAAAAATCCTTGTCTTTTAGAAGATCCATTGGCTGAAGATAGGGGATGTTTAGTTTTCATTTTTATTTCTTGTTTGAATATTTCTAATAGGTTTATAATTTTTTAAAATTTGTATATATAATATAGTGCTTTGAAGAGTCCGTGCATGGATAAGTAACGGTCCCATAACACACACACACACACACACACACACACACACACACGCACACACACAACCATATATATATATATACGTGTATATATATATATTTATATATATTAGGAATCCATTTCTAAAACTCTGTTTTATTTGGTTGATTGCAGACCGCACTATACTATTGTACTGTATTCACATTTAGTCGATACTGCACTTCTATCCTTCATCAAAGAACAAAATAATTCATTTTCTATGCACTACACGATAACGTTATAGAATATAATGTTTAAACGTAGATGCATTTTTTTGTGTTAAATCTTAAACGATGAAGCTGTATTATCGGAAGATGATAACATATGTCAGAACATGAAATGCATGATTATAACGTATCAGTGTACATATTAACATAATCTGTTTTCATTTGAACCCAATTCCAACAAGGTCACTTGATCTAAGGCGTTAAAACCACATTTCAACGAGAAAAAGTAGTTAACGATAAGTGTTAATTGGTGAGTCTCAACCCACTTCTTTTCACTTTATTACAAGCATTGCTCATGGAATATGAAGACAAAAATGACAACATGAATGGAGCTACCGAAAATAAATCCAAAATCTATTTTCTTTACTTATTCCATAGTCTGAGACTGTATCCTGTTGATTAATCATGAATTCGGCCAGAAAGTGTGAATTTGACATATATAACCTCATTCATCGTCGTCAGTAGATATCAAAAGATATATTCTAACTTTTCTTTAAGGAGCGAAATGATATATCATATGTCACGTATTAGTGTATATATTAATAGGATCTGTTTTCATTGGAATCCACTTATAATAAGGGATAACGCCACTTGATGTATGTCTTAAGACCACTTTTTAAATATAAAAAAAATGCATGAGATGAAGAACTCACATACAGGCCTTCATCTCATGCATATATTTTTTTTCGAATTACTTAGAATCTTTATCCAGTCATGGCTGATGGAACATGGGCACGCTACCCCCGTGAAGTAAATAAAGCTTTCCGCTCGAAATTTCGTCCAAATTCTCAAGTTCGACAGAAACATTCCCAAGTTCGACAAAATACACCTGAAGAAAGTCGGCGGTTACATCGACCGAAACATTGTGAAAATCACTCAAGATGAGAACAGTAGTCAGATGAATCAAAATAATACGAATAACCAATCCTCATCTCAAAAATTCAGAAACGTCAAAATATAGTACATGTTTTACATTACATCTTAAACAACCAAACGATACTATTTTTTTAAAAACACGGAGAAGAAAAATATTCGTAGGATAAGTGTAATGTCTGTTGCCTTTTATTAGAAAGACAAAGTAGTAATAAAAATAATTTAACCGATTCCATAGTCTGCCACTTTGTCCTTTTTACTAATGACGAACTGCCAGAAAGAATGCATTAGACATACATAATCCCGTCAGACATTCATAATTGGTAGATCTATTTAGGCGCCCACGAGACGCTTTGGATTCTAGCCAATGTCGGGTCCGATATGTGAAATGCTATCGTGGCGTCTTGGTTATGCTTTAAAATATGGAATATCAGTCAATAGACAATGGCCATCTCGTGTTTGGTAACAAGAAAGCGCGTGGCGATTTTTCTATAAATCTCCAAGTGATGAATTACTCGCCAGCCATTGTCACCTCTCTGTCCGCCATGTTATTATATTGCAAATATGACGCAATAAATATAGAGCGGGGAAGATTGCGCCCTTTTACCATCGCTCTTCAATCGTTTGTCGTCTGCTTTTCTTCAATTGTTTTGTCATTTATAAATATGGCGTTTCTGGGTGGCCATCTTTTGTTTTCGCTCTTTGGTGATATGAATACCCACGACAAATATCAATGGACGCACAATTGGCATTATAGTCTTCAAAAGTGTCTAATCGGCCTACGAGAAAGAATAAAACACTTTTTTGATTAGTTTCGTCTCAACACAAAAATTACTCACACTAGAGAATTATCGGATATTTTTACAAAGCAAGAATCCCCCCCCCTGCATGAAATATTGTATCTGCATTTTAGTTAATGCATCTACGATAAGTCTCTCACTCTTTAACAGGCTCCCCCCAAAGAGCCTCAAATCTAATAGGGATTGCTCTATCAGCTAAGGTCCAACCTCTCTCCAATGACAAGTACGTTAACGGAAGATTTTTTTTACATAGGCATCACAACTTATCAAGGCCCAGATGCCACGCAAGGATAAGGGTTAAAGAGTGTGCAGTAGTCAATTAGACAATATAGTAATCGATAGTAATGAAATTCGGTAAATTTGTTAACTTAAGTGGAACGGATCATCAAAATCTTGTTTACGTTGTTCTCGAAGACAACCATATTGTAGTCAGCTGGAAAGTAGGAAAACGGAAGACAGTTTCACAGGTGTGCAGTTCTAAGAAATAAACTTAGTTCATGGAATCTACGTTTAGGTTTAGGCACAGATGAAGAGTGGGGAAAATTATTGATAGTGTTTTTAGCTAGACGAGTGTTTCACGTGAATGTTTTGCGAGAGGGAAACATAGATTGACGCTCAGTTGTGCACTTGACATGAAAATAATTATAAAGCAAATACAAACTCGCAACATCTCTACGAGGCTACGAAGTCTATTTTGAACTCTATCAAGGCTTGATAACTCATTTCTAGCAGCTCCTGCCCAGATGTGGCAACAATACTCAATCCTTGGACGTACCTGGCTCTTATATAGACAGAGAATTGCATCAGCAATGATATATCTACTAGATCGATAGAAGGATCCCACCATTTTTCCAGCGGCCTTGGCAACGGATTTGATGTATGTGTTTAGTTTCAGTAGCTCGAAAACGGGTAGCTTCTTCTGTACCTGAAGAACGAACTCTATTTCCCAAAGGGTGTACTCCTCCTCATGACTGTTTTGCAGGAATAAAAAGCTTCTGTCTGTTATGAATTACCTGCAGTTAAACGTAGACGGCTAAAGCGGATTTTTTCTTGCAAAAATTACGAGAATGGAGGCAGCAAGAACCAAATGTTGCAGTGCCTTACCTACGCTGAGCTTATTTGCAAGCATATGTCGACAAATTTATTTAGCCGTTCCTAACAGTGGAAATCAAGAGACCTGCTTAAGATTTGAGATCAATGTAACCCTTTTAATAATGTGGGTCATTGTTAATGCCGCCCTAAGTCAGGATGCGATCATAAACGCGGTCACGTCTTTATATATGGATGACATATGTGCTCTGCGATCTGTGTTAAAGAACATTTGGAGAAGTTGGTCTGGCAAGCAAAATTCCAGAACGGCCGAGACTAGGCTCACGTTTGTTCTGATTAAGTGTCTATGAGAAGCAAGGAAAACTGCAATAGCAGCGTGGAAGTGAAGTTCCAGTAGTTCCCGACAAAGTTATCCATCGAATTGGAATTTTACTGTGTTGGAAGTTGACTGGCCATTTCCAGGTGTGTGGCGGGTTACGTGTCACTACGAAATTTGTAAAACGAAGAGCAAATACTGGATGGGGTGACGAAGTGCAATACCCTCTTCTAGCACGGATGAATAAAAGCATTTGTTCGAGTGTGGACCAGGACGATAAAGTGAAAAGTGACTGATGTATCTGTGGACAAGTTATTACAGTTGTAGTAGACATAGCCTCGGCGTGATTGTGGGAAGCAATGGCTCCGTGGGGGAAGACGCAAGCTATTTCTGAGCGATGCATGACGACAAGCATGCGAAATTTGCTTCACCTTGTATCACCTGTCATTGCAGTCGAAAATCAACACGATTCAATTATGAACAGACTCTGCATGTATATATCGCTCCTAATTATGACACGCAACTCTGATTTATTTTTATCACTTCCAAATCGAACTATATCGGCGATATTCTACTGATATCTGCCTCCTCTACGAGATTAACGCCACCGTTTATAGAGTATTTAAAAAAAATAATTATATTTTCTTTTCAGTTTGATCAACACTTATAACGGCGAAGAGCTACTCGAGTACAAGAGGAAATGGGATTGAACGATTGTCAGTCGAAATCAATCAATATTATTTATTATTGAGGGTTCACGATAAATACTTATTGGAATAATATTTGAATACGAATGTATTGTCTGCATGAAAGCAGACGTTGAGATTATGAGCTTCGCAGACGAGAAAGGACGTTGCAAAGTATTTCTCTCTATGAAATCACGCCTAAAGCTAAGCATATAGAAGAGGAAATGGATTTCTTTCATTGAGGTAAAGGACGCGTTTCTGTTGTAAATGTCTCATGAGGAAAAACCGGAGATGGGATATTAATCGAGCAATTTCTGTGAGAGTAAGGATAGAGAAGAGATAAGTAAAATCTCTTCTACATGAAAGATATTGTATAGAACATGGTGCATCATTTCTTAATAGATTGCAATATCGATTTCTTTCATCTATTTTTTGTAATGAATATGAATATACATACGTGTTCCTCCACACAAGAATAGGATTTGCTGGTGTTAGCCATAAATACGGGCGTGAGTCGTCGAAAGATATGAAGAAAACCTACAGATTAGGCTACGGCTCCGAGCAATTATTTTTATGTTTACTAACCTGATTGTATGAGTCGATACTGTAGCCAATATCACTCTGCTACTTAACACAAATGTATTCGTTTAAGATATATCAGGAAGTAATGCTAGCATCTACCTCTCCTCTCTTTGTCTCTGCTTTATCTTTATTTTCATGGCCAGTGCTCATCTGAGCTCCAATGTAGCCCCCCCCTTGTCAAACTTTCATGAATAACACTAGTCTAACTGAAACGACTAGCAATAATTTCCCCTACTCTTGATTCGTGCCTAAATAAAAACGTAGACTCCACGAGCAAAGCTTCTTTCTTAGAACTGCATGCTTCACTGCTTTCCAGTTTAATATAATATGGTCGTCTTCAAGTCTAACGTGAGCTGTCCCCTTTAGTAATCCAATTTACCAAATTTCCACTACTAACCATTACTACGAAATTTACTACCGTGCACTCATTAAGCCTTATTCTCGAGTGACATCCCGACCTTGAGAATTTGTGACTCTTTGTAAAAAATGTTAAAGTATTTAGTTTTATGATGTATCTGGCTTAAACACAGATTTATAATTTTGTTAGACTCAGATATTCGCTGGAGCCTTAGGGTAATCCTATGATTTTCAAACAGATTTGTTGTTGGTTGGTTGGTTGTTTTTTTTACGGCATCTCAACCCTTTTAAGGTTATTTAATGCCGAATTTAGTGATTTCGAAGAAAAAGTTTTTAATAGAATATATTTGTTTTGTTTTTTCAAGTCGCTTTCTATTTAATCCATAGTTGGGACCCTAACAGGTACCACCACTCCGCGTCAGAGTGGACCTGAGGGCAATGACAATTAAAGGGTAACTCCACACTCCCCGAAGTCCGCATGTTGTGGCCTGACCATCGGATATAGTTAAAGGTCATATCCAGGGCCACAACAGGTTCGATAACATAAAAGATAATCCTTAATCTTAATCACTATTTCGAATTAATCTGTAAGATATTCATGTCCACAACATACATGTGTTTTGGATATAAACTGGTTTATCAGAAGAAAACCTTTCATTAAAACTAGTATTGGGGTCTTTGATCGAAGTTGGAAAAAATCTTAACTAATTAGTAGAGCTATGACAACAGAATATTCTTTTCATTGTTTTGACTCTCGAGTATATATCCGACGCAAACACAGTTAATCAACTGCGAACCACATCATTCTATATAAAAAAACAACATATCAACGGATACACACGTGAGAGACAAAACAATGAAAACAATATGCTGTTGTCATAGCCCTACAAATTAGAATATCCGCCGTAGTATCGTAATCAATGAAAAAAGAAGTGAGCTAAATTTCCGATTCCCAAAACAATGTTTTTAATATTATTAAAGTATTTGTTGAGAATTTAATTTTAATTTTCGGTACTAATTAATTCTAATACATATTTATTGATTTAAAATTAAAATCGACAGTTTGTAACAATGAATTTAGGTAAAAATCGCACCGATACAAATGGCACAGCGAAAATGACACAGATGAAAATAGCACAGGTAGATAAACAGTTTAAATACCATGAGTAAAAACATAAAAGGGAAATCTACTTGAAATTTTGCACAGAATTTATAAAAGGAAAACATTAAGAAGTTTATCAAAGTAAAAAGTTATTTAAGTTTAAAAGTAGATTAGGGATTTATACTTACGAGGGGCGTGCAATAAGTAATGCCCCTGACCCACTTTCATTTGTCTGATCGTGCTGAAATTTTGCATGTGCATTGATTTATATCTCTACGGGTTATGTGGCAAATTATAGCTCTGAACTCATTGTGGTTTCTGTTTTACAGGTGTTTGAATTGTGTTAGGTGTGAAATGGAGCCTGTAGAATGTCGAAAAGTGATCTGGTTTTTGTATTTGAAAGGATGCACACCACAGGAGACTTTTGCTGAAATGAAAGAAACTGATGGTGATAATGCCCCATCATATGACCTTGTAAAACCCTGGCATCGTGAATTCAAGCATGGCCGGGAGTCTGTGGAAACAGCTCCCAGACCTGGTCGCCCCCTTCTGCCATTGATGAGGCATCTGTCCATCAAGTTGAGGCTGCCATTTTGGAAGATCGGCGCATTACTATTGGCCAAATAGCCCAAGATGTCAAGATTAGTAAAAGGTCTGTGGAAACTATCATTCATGACCATTTGCATATGCATAAGGTGTCTGCCAGATAGATTCCTAGGTTGCTCACACCATTCCAGAAGCGAGAACGCGTCGAGTGCTCGAGGATGAATTTTGAAGTGTGCCAAGAAGATGAGTCAAAGTTTTTCAAAAGACTGATTCCACAGGATGAAACGTGGGTCCATCACTATGATCCAGAGACCAAATCCCAATCAATGCAGTGGTCGTACTTGGACTCACTATCTCCAAAGAAGGCAAGGTTGCAGCCCTCCGCTGGCAAGGTCATGCTCACAGTCTTCTGGGACCAGGACGGAGTAGTGATGGCAGATTTCCTCGCAAAGGGTACCACAATTACAGGAGCCTATTATGCTTCACTTTTGAGGAAATTTATCAAAATCAAGAGGCGGAGCAAGATCAGCAAAGGTACCCTCCTTCTGCAGGACAACACTCCGGTCCACAACTCGCATGTCACCAGATCAGAAGCACGAGCGTGTGGTTATGAAATCCTTCCCCAGCCTCCCTACTCTCCTGACCATGCACCCCATGACTTAAAACTCTTCTCAGCCAAGAAGTTGTTTTTGAAAGGAAAGCGTTTCCCAGATGATGCAGCCTTGATTTCTGAAGTCTCGCCGTAGTTGCAGGACCAATCTGGGGTGTTCTACAAAAATGGTCTCCAGAGCTGCATCAAACGATGAGAGAAATACATAACTCTGGGTGCTTCCTATGTAGAGAAAAAACTAATAACTGTGCCAAGTTCCGTTGCTTTACTGCTATGGGAAGTGGGTCAGCGGCGTTATTTATTGCACGCCCCCCCCGTAATCGTACCCGCCTAATAATTTAATTTTACATTTTAAACAATTTCGAATCAATATCGAATCAAAATCGGTATTTGTATCGCAATCGATGATTTGAAACAGAATCGATGGTTGCATTATAACAAAATCCTTTCCCTTACTGTAAAGTTTCCTTAGATACAAGAAAGCTTTTACTCTTTAGACTATTAGACTTTGGAATTTCCTCCTTGCTTCCTGATTCCATGACTGCACTGGCATGCAAAAGTTTAAATGCATTGTAAACCGATATCCGACTCATTTCCGTACATAGTCTCATGTAAGTATTCTATCAAATAATAGCGCCTTACGTCAGAGTGGCAATATCTATTATTTGGGGTGAACAAATGTAAAAAAAAACAAACGAAAGAAAACATGAAAATATTAGCATTGTCCAATTAAAGCATTGTCATATAAAAATACACCTTCCAACTAAAATAACTAACCTAAATAAAGTGAAAAATCTTGATATGGTTTATTAGGAGGCAACCGAACAAAATACAAGAAAATCTGTTACGTTATATACACTTATTTATTCAGTGCGTTAATAACCGAACTATTTATCACGGCAGCGTATAATACATACAAAAGACGCCTACGTGCAGCGTATATTGGCTTGCAATTTATGAATCATTGTGATATCTCAATAACTGCACATTTATGATTAATGTGTCGCAAATACCCCGTTTCCATACCCGTCCATAAACATACGTCCTTTTTTTCCGATTCCCATATACGATTTCATCAGGTTGTGATCTATCTTGTCTGCGGCGCATTCTTACGAGGTATGGAAGCGTTAGAATAAAACCATAGCTATGCGGACATATTTACACAATGGAAGAATACGTTGATTATTTTTTAAGCACTTCTGGCTAACGTCTGGGAATGAATGCAACTGGATTGGATAAGGATAAAATTCCGTATATAAAAAAAAAAGAAAGCCATCGTGTTCAGCTTGTATTTAGTCTGTCACCACGCAGCAAGGACACCTGGTCTTGTCCGAATAATCATTTAATGGTTTAAAGAAACTGAATATACACTAATTTCTGTTTTCGTTTTTAAACTAAAAAAAAAACATAATTTTACCAACCCAGATAGCATCTTATATCTATGTTTCAGTCTGACTATTGAGTAGACGGTCGGGATTCGATCTCACCTAAATAAGAATTAAAAACAATAAATTAAGGTTATTGTATAAATTTTGAAATAACTTTGCTCCAAAACGTACTAATGAAAGTAATGACGTAATTGTACTAACTTGATATAACTTATTTGTTACAAATGATTCTAGGTCATTATGATTAATAACATTTCTAATACAAACTGAAGGTATAGTTTGCATCTAAACTATTCTCAGCCTTGTGTTTATTCTTTATTATTTTTACTTATTCATTATTGTTTAGACCACTGATAATGGCCGGTATTAAGGAAAGATAAAATGCATTTAGAAGACGTTATATATATTAGCACTTTCCGTGATAATTGTTGTTCCAATGAATAATTGAAATAATTTTCAACGAACATAATTTTTTTGTTTTACATGGAACAAAATCTCATTATAAACGTTGAAATGCGATGGAAAAATTAAATATATATATATATATATATATATATATATATATATATATATATATATATATATATATATGTGTGTAGTTTTGTTATGCACTATTGGGCTATTCACGTTGACACACCGGTTCTCGCTGGATTACCGAGGATAAGCAACGTTGAACCTAGTCAGTACTAAATGGGTGACCATTTGGGGCTTCTAGGTGCTATATACGTGCTTTGCTTATCTGGACATTGTTTCCTGTTGTCCTAGGCCTTATCCTTGTTACTGAACCCAAAACAATGGCGATTCAGGAGAGGTGTGGTTGAAATTGCGCAACCATTGCCACATAATAACACGCGCAGCTGCCCCTACGTCTTTCGAGACTGAACGAAGGGATCGATTGAGCTATTGCAATATACTTCTGATAGACAAAAATATTACATCTACACATATACAGGTGTATGTACTGTCGTACAGACGGTCGAGTTTCAATCCTGGCTTGAGGTAGTTGCCTGTCTAGCCGCACTGATGAGCTGTGAAACATCGAAACAGTACTGTATGTGGAGGACTATAATGCTCCTTATCTTGCGTTGAGCATATTGAGAAGTGATATACGAATTACCATTAGCATATAAGCGACGCTTTTTGTATAGCCAAATCGAGCGGAGGTATTTCGGATGATGTCAAAACATCGTTAAACTCACTACTCGCCCAGCAGCCGCTAATAGCGTAATGGTTAGTAGCCTTGACTGTTGTACAGACGATCGGGTTTCAATCCTGGCTCGAGGTAGTTGCCTGTCTAGCCGCACTGATGAGCTGTGAAACAGCGAAACAGTACTGTATGTGGAGGACTATATATATATGTGTGTGTGTGTATGTGTTAGTGTGTGTTCAGGTGTTAGTGTGTGCGTACTAGAACTGTTAAATTAAAACATGATCCGCTAGTATACACAAAGTCGAAAATCGGAATGAATAAAAATTATGATTAATAGTAAAATGAAATCATCTAACACGAAAACAGAAAGAAAATAAAATAGTGAATTAATGTGAGTTCGTTTTTCAAAGAAATATTCAACTTATTATTCCTTTTTAAGTTGCTTACATACCAACGACTGACAATATTAGGGAGCTTTGTTGCGTTACCTAAGTTAAGCAACGTTGAACCTAGTCAGTACTAAATGGGTGAACATTTGGGAATACCAGATGCTGTATGTGCTCTTCGCTTATCTGGACATTGTTTCCATTCGTCCTGAACTTCTTGTTCGGTAGAAAAGTGTATTTTAATATCACTGTCAGTGCGGCAAATAACTAATCATTATATAGATAGCATACACACACACACGTACACACATAAATACATATAATACATATTTCTTTTCAATAAATATTCATATGTTGTATACGAACACATAATAGTGTTTCATGCTTATGCAACTGTCAGTGCAGGAATTGATAATTATTGCTTGTCCGTAGAGTCGAACCAAGTCAACAAAGTCAACTAATTTTACTCTTGGCCATTGGGGAATTAATCTTTACATAGAAGTGAATTTAAATAGTTCGAAACCCGGAAAGCGTCTCGTCATAATAAGCGGCAATGAGAGTATTCTACAAAAAGGGAGTTTTGAATGCTGCATGTATGCAAATTGATCATTTTTTTTCTCAATTCACCAAATAGGATGTGAGTTCATCTTTCAAAAATATATTCAAATTAATTATTCTCTTTGAAGTTGCTTACATACCTACAACTTTGAATAGTAAGGGGGTTTGTTGCGCCTTTTAAATAGAAAGTTTATTTTAATATCACTGTCAGTGCGGCAAAGAACTAATCTTTATATATGTAGAATAAAAAGCTCTTAAAAATCTCTTAAAAAGGACGAATATATTATTTTTCAATAATACACTATTATTTTATGCTTGCGCCCTCACACACATAGATTAGTGAGTTAGAAGAAGAAAGTGAGTTCAGTTGTGTAAGAGTAGACTTATGGGATAATATAAAGCTCAACAAGTTTCCTTGGAGCTTATATATATATATATATATACACCTTTTTGCATTACAGTCTATATAATACACTCCTCCTTTATCTTAGAATTCGATATAACTCCCCCAATATCAGCTATAATTTTATTTGTTTTATTTCGTTCCTGATGAATCCCACGTTAGACGCCGCATCCCCATTATGTTACCACATCTCCTCTACACTTCTGGTGAGAAACATTAGGTTTCGAAATGCCTTGGCATAAAGAGTCTCCTCTATCCCCCAACTAAATGTTTGTATACCCTTATTATATAAATGAATCATTCTATATTTACCGATATATTATTTTTGTGTTTAAATTTTCCATTCTTATTGTTTCTCTCTCTCTCTCTCTCTCTCTCTCTCTCTCTCTCTCTCTATATATATATATATATATATATATATATATATATATATATATATATACATATACTTAAAGAGTGAGAGAGAGATACGAACACCAGAAGTGCAAGTTTGATTGGCATTTATATACATAAAGATGTAGAATATGGTAGACCCTCCCGTTTATTTCGACGTTTGCGTTCCGTCACAATAACTCATGTTGACCAGACAATTACACAGACTATTGGTTTATAAGTGGTGAAGGGGTTTGCGCATGGTACAACCGCTAATCTTTGTTGATGCAATGAGTACCACAGGGCAGAGCAGACAGTAGACTTTAGATTTTACATCAGAGTTTTTCTTTCTGCTAGATGCATGTCTTAGCGAAGGCTGGGGTTGCATCTCCCCTAGTGAATTAAACGAGCCTCCAAACACGAACCTCGGCGCGGTACATAAAACGGCTAGCCTGCCAGAGTGGTCACCGATATAATACTAGCCAATCTCATCGTTGCTTAACTTCGGTTATCTAGCGAGGACCGATGTGCGTTAACATATATATATATATATATATATATATATATATATATATATATATATTGTAAATTATGAAAATATATATGGCAATTAAGCTACATAGAATATTCCGCGTTTTATTCCCGTGAGAATTCGCCAGGCATATGTAGCTATATTGCCATATACATTTTCATAACTTACTACCTATCTCTACCTATGTATTGGACACTGTTGAAGTAAATACTGAAAATTTATGCATAAAATTTTCTTTGTATATTAATTTATGTGATTAAATGAAGTAATCATATATATATATATATATATATATGTGTGTGTGTGTGTGTGTGTGTTTGTGTGTATGCGTGTGTGAGTGTTGGCTCTTTTTTAGTTTCTGTTAACTTGTTGGACTTAGTTTTCATCTCATTCAATAAAGTGTAATGCATTTTAATGTCATTTCTTAGTAAAAAAAAATATCTTTCTGTTATGTTCTACACTTGGTTAGTTCAATCGCCGATTTAATGAGGGCTGATTTGTCAGCAATCATCCGTTTATTCGCGCGCAACAATCTTCGAGTAAACCCGCGTGTTAACAAAAGAAAATGTCAATAGACATTCGCTGTCGTTGTCGGCGGTCATTAGGGACAGAAGCGGGGTTTTTGCTTCTGTACTTCGGGTACTCCCACCCTCCGTCTTCTTTTGTGCAGCGAAGACTATTTCGGATCAGATAAGGATTAATGCCCGTTGCAAATGAGGGCCGAAGGGATTAAGATCGACGGTCATTTAAAATCGATTTAAACACTGTGCTAATTTACGGACTGTGGTATTTGTTGCGTCTTTCTTAAGTAGGAAACTCGAATCTCTTGGGATCCTTAAAAGGGTAACTAAATAAATGATTAATAGCGAGAAGAATAAAAGGGTATAAAATAATAGAGAGTTGCAATAGCACTCAGAAGGGGGTATACATGCGCCATAGTTCAACATTATAACGGGAGTCAAAGGAACAAATAAGAGAGAGGAAATAAATACGTAGGCGGATATTGGTTAAAGTGGCACTCAGGAGAACGTATACTTGCACCAAAATTCATCATTAAGAAGAACCAATTACGATATAAGAAAAAAAGAACTTCAATTAATAAAACAGAAAACAATATCGTTTAAAATAGGGAAGGATTTATTCTATTAAATTATTTTATGTTGAAACTATTAGTAAATTAAGTTTAAAAGGTACCTTCTATAAAATAAATCTCAGCTGTCTGTTTAAATGTATGTATGCATATATGTTTCTATGTCTGCATAACGCTTTCGACGAAAGCAACGGATTTTCACGGTATTTACATCGTTTTGATGCTCGACCCTTCAAACGACAAATATCAAAATATTGGCTAAAAACATTGACTCCTTCACCCTCTACTGGGCACTTTTTTACAAGCAGAGGTCGCTTTCTTCGCCGATATTTTCGAAAGTTTCGCCCTCTTTCCGGTTGACTAGCCTTCGCCACTTCCGGTTTCGCGATGGACGCAACAGCAAATATGTCACGTTCTTTTTTTTTCACATTCGTTTCCTCCTTCACAGTACGGTTCGAGACTTCTTGCCTACTACCACTTTTTTTCTTGCTACCCACACACCTCCAAACACCCGGGTAAGTCCGGGCACCCAGGCTAGTTTAATAATAAAAAAAAATTGAAAGAGATGTAATAAAATATTAAGCTCTTTTCCTGAAGCAATCTTTAGGCCTTTGGAATTAAATGAGGTTAATTTCTGATGAATAAACATGCAGAAATTACGTAAACACTGGACTATTTATTTTCCTGAAAAAAAAAATCTGGTTCGGTTTTTATTGTAGACAAACGCTCCTAGTTTGCACCTCTTTTATAATTTATATATCAACACTAAATGAGCCTATCAGATTATAATTATAAAATATTCAGTCAAGGACAGATAATTCTAGAGTGAACAGTTAATTAATTTCGCCCAGCTTGCTCATGTTGTTTGTTGTGTACATAGATTCATGTGTTAGTTCACAAATGACAAAAAATAAAGCACGTAAAACTATATGTCCTTTGTTTTAACGTTTGCCTGTGTATTAATGATCACGAAACACATTAACGTTGTTCGATGCTTTAATAATTAGATGTATACAGATAAGATGACGGTTGTATTTCTCTGGGTATGCCTGTCTGTATACTTTCTTGCGTGACTGTGTCTGATTTATCGTATACTTCTCTGTTCATAAAAAAGACTATCATTCGTTCTCTCTATCTCCTTCTTTGCTTGACCTCGCGAACGAAGATCCTATGGAGGGGGCTGTCCACGTCGACTGCAGGAACGCTTGTGGCTGACGAGCTCGTTGCGGGACAGGTAGGTTTGGACGCAGCGGCTGCAGTCAAAAATCATGTCAGGTACGCCTGCTGAGGCTTCCCGGATCTTCCTCCTGCAGCGGTTCTTCCGTAATTTCTCTGTGCGGGAGGCCTTAAAGAAGGTGAGTTTTTTTTTCTCTATGCATCAATCTCATTTACCTTCTGACTAACCGTCTATTTATAGCTTACGCTGGGCATATTTGTCTTGTATTTTCTTTGTTTCCAACAGTATATTTCTGCTCGTAAATTCCTAATAAACTTTGGAACCTATGTCTTCATCAAATTTTGATAAACACTTTTTTTCTGTTCTTCAATAATTGATGTCATCAAACGACTAAATTATTCTTTTAACAAAAAGTTAATTTTGACATTTATTTTTTGAATGTCGTGTTGCTTGAATACTTTTAAAAACTTTCTGGTTTGGTGTATCTTATTCATTAGTTTATAGACTTCTTGAATACGTGTAAATAAAATATACTTAAATTTATTGGCAAAAATAAGCGAAGTGTAACGACTTACGTAAAAAGACAGTTAGAAAATGTATGGGCCTATATCGATTCCTCCGTTCAATCTCAAGAGACAATGGACATTCTCTAAAGAAAACTGCGCATGTAATTGTGCGATAAGGGTCGCACAATTTTTTTTTATAGCACTTCTCCTGAATCGGCACTGCTTGGATTCAGTGGCAACGAGACGCCCAAGACTGACTGGAAACAACGTCAAGAAAAGCGGAAAACACATACAGCCCATGGAATTCCCAAATAGTCACGGATTTTAGTCCTGGCCAGGGTAAACGTTGCTTAGTGGGTCTATATAGCATCTGGATATAATAAACACCTACACTACTTTCGGTAGGCTGTTCTATGGAGAAGAAGCATGGAGAGAGAATGTCGCTTTTCTTCTGATGAAACGAGGATGGATATGTCAGATATTTTTCCGGGTCCCATGGAGCTGTAATGACCCACACTTCAATTATATTTTAATTTTAGCTGATGTTTTTGACATTATATACTCGTTCTCGCGCGCAGACACACTGATCCCAGGATCAGCAATCATAAACTATTTGGTCGTACGTAGGCTGACCATGGCTTCTCGCGGTCTCTTCAATGCGCAGTAGTCACGATTGAAACAGTCATTAAAACAGACAGCTGTAAATAAAATTGGTCGCCTCTAAAATAAGATCCATCTATAAACCTGTACACTCAGCAACAAAACTCTATTTGGAAGGAAAAAGGTTACACGCACTGCAATTCTATTTTCAATCGGCCACTTAAACGCATCCATTTCAAAATGTTGCTTCATAAATATCTAAGCAAGATCTATCTAGTTTCTATGGCACAGCAACTTCCTGTCATGCCGTACGTTTCTTACACATTAACATAATTTACTAATTTTAACGTTAATTGTATAATCACTCTTAATATACCTAATAAATGAAAATGTTTATTGATCCCTTGTCCGTTTCTCCGTCTGTCTGTCTGTCTGTCCGCACTTTTCTTAATAACTACGCCTTGGAATTTTTAAAAATTTTGCACAAACATTAAAAATGATATAAGTAAAAAAGTAACGGGACGGATTTTCCGGGAAAACTCCGGTTGTTCACCTAGGGGTGCATTTCGGGTTAAAATAGCTAAAATTGACAGTTTTGTGCGTATTAAAAAAAAGTTGATGCCTTGGATTTTTATAACTCTTTCTGAAAAGTTGTAACAAACTGATTTTTTTTTTTGCATAGTGCAGAACTCAAAGTTTTATGTGCAAAGGAAAAAAAACTGCACGGTTTGTTCATTTCCACCAGAATTTGACATCCCATTGGGATTATTGGGGCTAAATAGGAGGGGGAAAATGCTGAAATTAGTCATTTTTTATGCTTCGTTGACTGGACACTCCGGGGGTGCATGCTTTACATGTTTTCCTTACGTTTTAATGAAACCACGTCAAGATTTTATTGCATAAATATATGAAAAAAGTTTTACATTAGAGAAATATATGTAAAGTAAAAAGAAATTGTCATTTGTTTTGATTAATTTCGAAAAATATGGTAAAGTGACATCGCAGAGAAATAAAAATAACATCTCAGAAATTTCTGATGAAAAAAATAAAAATTTGAACATCATCCAGAAATGAAAAGAGACAATTTCTAACACAGGCCCTGCATAGCACATGCTGTACAGCAGATCGTCATAGGAACATTTCAGGAGTTCGGAGATGTTGATTTAAAAACGATATATGCTAAGACACTAAAATCAGGACGATTTGTATCATTTTATAGTCTATTTATTCTTACAGATTAAAGCAATGGTTACTGCATTGTTATTAACGAATACTATGATATCACGTTGAGTTCTTTGCTCACTCTAAAAAGTTACGTTTTCTATTGAAAATTATTTAATAAAAACTTTTTAATATACTCAGTGACGGATATGCGAGCAACTACAAGAAGGTAAACAAATTTTCGTATCTAAAAACGCGCATTCATTTATTAATGATTGATTTTATGATTTCTCATTAACCCATTAGTTTCATGTCACTAGTATGTTTAATTCTGTTTATTAATAGTTTCTACATTTTGCATAAAGACGTCAAATTTAGAAATTAAAAGGATTAAGCATATATATATATATATATATATATATATATATATACACATTTAAGAGTGCTAAAAGGTTTTCATCGTAAATGTTACGCCATTGTGCAAAATTAAATAACACTCATATCTATCTATCTATCTATCTATCTATCTTTTTACGATATTTTACGGACAACGCCGGGCGGCCTGCGAGTATTTTCTAAATGTATGTTAATATCAGATCATCTTTGTAGAGCCACTGTGTTTCCTGGGGTTTTTAAATTCATATTTACACTATTTTAGTCCTCCAGATACAAATAGTGATGATCGACAAGTAAAACTATGACATTTTTGATTGGAAAATGAAAAGTGCATAGCTTTAAAACAAGTGCATAGCTTTACAACAAGTGCATAGCTTTACAACAAGTGCATAGCTTTAAAAACAAGTGCATATCTTTACAACAAGAGTATAGCTTTACAACAAGTATATAGATTTACAACTAGTGCATAGCTTTACAACAAGTGTAATGCTTTACAACACGTGCATAGATTTACAAGTGTATAGATTTAACACAAGTGTATAGCTTTACAACAAGTGTATAGCTTTACAAGAAGTGTATAGCTTTACAACAAGTGTAATGCTTTACACCAAGTGTATAGCTTTACAACAAGTGTACAGCTTTACAAGTGTATAGCTTTGCAACAAGTGTATAGCTTAAAAATAAGTGCATAGCTTTTAACGTGTATAGTTTACAAGTGAATAACTTTACAACAAGCGTATAGCTTTACAAGTGTATAGATTTACAACAAGTGTATAGCTTTAAAACAAGTGCATAGCTTTACAACATGTGGACAGCTATCCCACAAGTCAATAGCTTTACAGCAAGTGTAATGCTTTACAACAAGATTATAGCTTTTAAAAAAGTGCATAGCTTTATAGCAAGTGTAATGCTTTACAACAAGTGCATAGTTTACAAGTGTATAGCTTTACAACAATGTATAGCTTTACAACAATGTATAGCGTTACAACAAATGTATAGATTTACTAGTGTATAGCTTTACAACAAGTGTATAGATTTACAAGTGTATAGCTTTAATATGTATCGCTTTACAACAAGTGTATAGCTTTAAAAGTGTATAGCTTTACAACAAGTGTATAGCTTTACAACAATGCATAGCTTTATAACAAGTGTATTGCTTTGCAACAAGTGTATAGCTTTAAAACAAGTTCATAGCTTTACAACAAGTGTAACGCTTTACAAAACGTGCATAGCTGTAAAAAAGTGTATAGTTAACAACAAGGGCATAGCTTTATAACAAGTGTATAGCTTTACAACCAGTGTATAGCTTTACAACCAGTGTATAGCTTTACAACAAGTGTATGGCGTTACAGGTGCATAGTTTTACAACAAGTGTCTAGCTTTACAACAAGTGTATAGCTTTAAAACCAGTGCATAGCTTTATAACAAGTGTATTGTTTTACAACAAGTGTATAGCTTTACAACAAGTGCACAGCTTTACAAGTGTATAGCTTTGCAACAAGTGTATAGCTTAAAAATATGTGCATAGCTTTAAACGTGTATAGCTTTACAAGTGAATAACTTTACAACAAGTGTATAGCTTTACAAGTGTATGGATTTACAACAAGTGTATAGCTTTAAAACAAGTGCATATCTTTACAACATGTGGACAGCTATCCCACAAGTAAATAGCTTTACAGCAAGTGTAATGCTTTACAACAAGATTATAGCTTTTAAAAAAGTGCATAGCTTTATAGCAAGTGTAATGCTTTACAACAAGTGCATAGTTTACAAGTGTATAGCTTTACAACAATGTATAGCTTTACAACAATGTATAGCGTTACAACAAATGTATAGATTTACAAGTGTATAGCTTTACAACAAGTGTATAGATTTACAACCAGTGTATAGCTTTACAACAAGTGTATGGCGTTACAGGTGCATAGTTTTACAACAAGTGTCTAGCTTTACAACAAGTGTATAGCTTTAAAACCAGTGCATAGCTTTATAACAAGTGTATTGTTTTACAACAAGTGTATAGCTTTACAACAAGTGTATAGCTTTACAACAAGTGTATAGCTTTACAAGTGCATAGCTTTACAACAAATGTATAGCTTTACAACAAATGCATAGCTTTACAATAAGTGTAACACTTTACAACAAGTGCATAGCTTTACAAAAAAGTGTATAGCTTTACCACAAGTGTATTGTTTTACAACAAGTGTATAGCTTTACAAGAAGTGCATAGATGTACAAGTGTGTAGCAACAACAAGCTTAATACTTTACAACAAGTGTATAGTTTTACAACAAGTGCATAGCTTTAAAAGTGTATAGCTTTACAACAAGTGTGATACTTTACAACAATGTATAGCTGTACAACAAGTGCATAGTTTTACAAGTTTATAGCTTTACCACAAGTGCATAGATTACCAAGTGTATAGCTTTACAAGAAGTGTATAGCTTCAGAAGAAGTTAAAGCTTTACAACAAGTGTATAGCGTTAGAAAAAGTGTATAGCTTTACAACAAGTATATAGCTTTACATAAAGTGTATAGCTTTACAAGTGCATATCTTTACAGCAAGTGCATAGCTTTACAAGTGTATAGTTTAACAAGTGTATAGCTTTACAAGTGCATAGCTTTACAAGTGTATAGCTTTACAATTAATGTATAGCTTTACAACAAATGTATAGCTTTTCAACACGTGCATAGCTTTACAAGTGTATAGATTTAAAACAAATGTTTAGCTTTAGAACAAGTGTATAACTGTACAACAAGTGCATAGCTTTACAACAAGTGCATAGATTTACAGCAATTGTATAGCTTTACAACAAGTGTATAATTTTACAACAAGTGTATAGCTTTACAAGAGTATAGCTTGAAAACAAGTCTATAGCTTTACACTAAGTATATAGCTTTACAACAAGTACATAGCTTTACAACTAGTGTAATACTTTACAACAAGTGTATAGCATTACAACAAGTGTATAGCTTTACAACAAGTGTATAGCTTTACAATAAGTGTTATACTTTACACCAAGTGTACAACTTTACAACAAGTGTATAGCTTTACAACAAGTGTATAGCTTTAGAACAAGTTATAACTTTACAACAAACGTTTAGCTTTCAAACAAGTGTCTTGCTTTACAACAAGTTTATAGCTTTACAACAAGTGTATAGGTTTACAAGTATATAGCTTTACAATTAGTGTAATGCTTTTAAAAAAGTGCATAGCTTTACAACAAGTGCATAGCTTTACAAGTGTATAGCTTTACAACAAGAACATAGCTTTACGACTGTATAGCATAACAACAAGTGTTTAGTTTTAGAACAAGTGTATTGCTTTACAACAAGTGCATACCTTTACAATAAGTGCATATATTTACAACAAGTGTAAAGCTTTACAATACGTGCATATCTTTACAAGTGTATAGATTTACAACAAGTGTAATGTTTTACAACAAATTCATAGCTTTAAAACAAGTGTATAGCGGTACAACAATGTATAGTTTTACAAGTGTATAGCTTTACAACAAGTGTATAACTGTACAACAAGTGCATAGCTTTACAACAAGTGTATAGCTTTACAACAAGTGTATAGCTTTACCACAAGTGCATAGCTTTACAACAAGTGTATAGCTTTACAACAAGTGCATGACTTTACAACAAGGGCATAGCTTTACAACAAATACATAGCTTTACATCAACAGTCCTCATCCATCTGACACATAGATGTGTTATAATTTACTTTGTCTAAAATTACAAGGAATGCATCGAAGAGTTTTTTACCACGGAAACAACTTATACCATCTTAAAAGGGCAACAAAGAAGCATCGTATGTTTTCTAAAAAAATCGCAAATGTTAGCTAACTTGTAAAAGAGACAAATCAATCTTGTTATTAATCGTTTACGGAAACAAGACCTTGACTTGGTGACCAATATCAGCAAGATGTGACTCAAGGTCAAAAATATCCAACCAGCGCCCTTAAAGGAGGGGCACTCTTGCCTAGCAAAAATTTCTCAGGTATCCCCATCGGTATTCCTCGATAAAGGCGCCTCAGGCAACAAGCGATAAAATCGCCAGCCTTCCTCGAGCCGGATTGCAAGACGCGGGAAGATGAACCTCCTAGGTAATACTCAGGCGACGTAACTCAGTCCGACATGTACTGGACCAGTTCTTGGCCCCGAACTTGTCAGACTAATTATCAAGAACGGATTGTTGACTGGAACGTTCTATTCAGATTCCAAGAAACTGAAGCAAACTCACCCTTTTTAATAAAATGGTATTTACGTGAAAGTATTGTTTTAGTATTAAACAGGAAACACAGCTGCGTGATAATCGCGTTGGCACTTAAGTTCTCGTCAGATTATAGAAAGTAAGCAATGTGTAGTCCAACCAGATGCGTAATAATTTGAGAATGTTAGACGTTGTATTCCATCTTTCCATAACCGGAATAGCCACGAAGCTAGACATTTGTGGATTTGATATTCCCTGTAAACGTCGTCTTTCAAGAAGGGCAAACACTGCACCAAGCATTACTGCTTCGTAAACCAGTGTCATAAATACACAACTCGGGTGAAGATCAAAGTTTAACCATGAAAGTAACCTAAATAAAATAAGGAAAAAATATATAGATAAAGATGACAAAAATCTCGGTAAGAATGCCTAATGCGTGTTGCATTTAACATGTTTGAAGTTCGGATACGACAAAGGTATTCAGAACACATATGATCAAACAGAAAACGAAAACCACTGACAGCGGAAAATCTCCTCTTATCCCTCTCAGATAATATCTACTCCATGTAAAATAAGACTAAAAATGAGGGGGTTATGGTGGTCTACACTCTTTCATTAGTAAGGACCTTTGCTAGCCATGATTCTATAAATAGAGTTGTAATGAGCAATCAGAAGAAAGAAAAGAGGAGAACTGAGTAGGCAGTCTATGTAAACCCATTATTTACGTATTTTCTGTTAATAGAATTCCTTGTTAATTACCTTCTTTCCCTAACGTCTCTTCGGGACAAAATGTGAACGTATAGTGGGTTCAGAATCCGTAAATAAAAATAAACAGATGCAAAGCCAAACCAAACTAATCAAAATATCAATTCTATATAAAGTAAGCAAATAAAAATATTTTTTCTTTATTATTAGGTCGCAGCTTAAGATTACTGAAAGATAATTGATTGTTGTACAGGATCGCTCCACAGTATTTGTTTACGTTAAACTTGAAAACAACCATATTGTAATCAATTGAAAAGAACCATTGTTATATTCTGCTCTACCAATTCGGTTCTTCTAACATACCGACTAAATTCATTGACTCCGTGTTTGTTTTTGGTACATCTATTTATCTTTAAATGTGAAATTGCCTGTCTGTGTGCGTCTGTGTGTGCATTTCCCTGCAAAACTACTCTGTCAATTTTCAGTCTACAGACTCGAGATTTGACATAAAGGGATTTGGGAAAATCTTTTCGTTCGGTTGGCTGTCAAGGGTTCAAAGTTCAACGATTTTACTTGAAAATTCTACCAAATTCCTCTGCCAAGTTTGGGTCTAAACCCTTGAAAGTTTAGATGTAAATTAGTTGGACTTTGATTTTAATTTGATTTGAGCTGAAATCCATAAATGTTTAGGGGTCTAAGTATGTGTCAAAGTTTTTAAAAATATGATCTTCGCAGTCTCCATCAAATTACGCAGCCAATTATTGGTCTAAACATTTGAAATTTTACACAAAGTGTATTCAAACAAATGCCACGGTTTTGATCGGCTTTTGGCCGAATATTTGGCGGCAAAAGGGCGAAAGGTCAAAAGATTTGACTCGCTAGCAAACTATTCAGCGGATTTTTAGTCTAAACATTTGAAATTTTACATAAAGTTTTAAAATTTTTACATAAATGCAACAAGCTTTTTAATCAGTTTTTGGGTGAACATTTTACTGACAAGAGGTCAAAGTGCAAAGAGTTGCCCTTTGCAGACTCCGCCAATTTTGAGTCTAAACACTTGAAATTTTAGATGTAGGTTACCTAGACATGAGTTACACTGTTTAATATATATATATATATATATATATATATATGTATATATACATATATATATATATATATATATATATATGCACATAAAGTTATTAACAATACATAGGGCCCGATCCAAGTCGGCCTGAACTGCTAGTCAAGAGAACAAGTAGATTCTTACTGTGGATTTTGTGTGGGTGAGTCCGGGAATTCTAACTCCGTTAAATGCTATCCATTATCATAATGATCAAGACTAGAAAGGCTAGCAACATATATTCTGAGTAAAAGAGGATGGAAATGCGAGACAATAATTTTGATTATTTGGATTATTTTGGCTATTGTTCTCATATTGAATGTTATTTTCACCAGGTTTTAATCAATACATACTTCGACCTTCTTCAGGTGTATTTTGCCGAACCCAAGAATCTTGCTGTTGAATTTTGGAATCTTTCTGCCAGGGTTTAGAATCGGTGCGAAATTTCGGACGCAGCATTTTATTTAATTCAAATGAATGTAATTCTCTCCTTATGTCAGCCATGACCGGGTAGAATAAGTAATTTACACTTGTATTTTGAGTATCGACGGCATTGAGTAATGAACCTGCAGTCCCCAGAAGAAGTAGTACGAAGTACAATAGGAAGATTTCAGACTTCGACAAGATGCACCTGAGGAAAGTAGGAGGATACCTCGGTAGAATTGTAGTGAAAATAAGACTAAAAGACGAGAAGAGTAGTTTGAATAATCCAAATAATTAATCGTCATCTAAAATAGTCAGAAACTTCTATAATATAAATCTCACATGTTTGTTTATATGAATGTATGTATGTATGTATGTCTGTATGCATGTCTGTATGTCTGTATGTATGTATGTCTGTATGTATGTCTAAAACTTTCGACGGACGCGACAGATTTTCACGAGATCGGTATAGTTTTGAGCCTCGGTCCTTCGGACGACAAATATCGAAACATTTTCTGAAAACATTAATTTCTTCGCCCTTAACTGGACACTTTTAAACAGGGAGGGGTCTGTTTTTTCGCCGATATTTTCGAAAGTCAGCTCGCCTTTTCGATTGACTACCCTTAATTTAAACCTTCACCACTTAGGCTTGGCGATGGGCACAACTTCAAAAACGTCACGTATTTGTTATCACGTTTTTTTCCTCCTTTGCGGTACGGGTCCGAGCCTACCTACCTACTACCACTTTTTGATTTCTTTTTGCTCAACGCACCTTCAAACGCCCGGGCAACGCCGGGCAACGCCTAGCACCCAGGCTAGTAATATTAGAAATGACATGATTATGTATCAATTAACACGATTCTTTTATGACTATTCTTAAAATATTATTTCCCAACATAACACAAAAACGCCGAGTAAAATCACGTGATATCATGCAATATTATTATTGGTTCTTCTGTAACAGTCGATCAATAAATTCAGTTCTTGAATTCTTACACTTGCTACCAAGATTAAAAACTATCCCTTTAGTCGCTTCAGATTTAATGATTATCGACAAACGAATCGTGCGGTTGCTTAGCAGGGGAGGAATTGACTCCTCGTTGAGAAACACAGCCTTATATGGCTTCCTAAAGAATATTCTTGAAAAGGAAATTGAGCTGGTATTTCAATCGAAATGCATCGAAGAAACGATATTGAAAGGAAGGGCGGATATTGATTTTAGGCACTTGTGAATAAACGGGTGTCTGTCCTTTTTGAACGGACACGGTGTGTATACATCCAGACTGACGGCTACTGACCGGGCAATAAAATATGACCAGGGCGGCGATTTTCTAAACGTCATCAAAAACCATTTGTTGCAGAAACCAATAACTGAATATATAATTTCCGACCGCCAACTTGTGTTATTTCCACGCATACATCATATAAGAAAGATGCATTCGATATATATATACACACACACACAAACACACACACACACACATATATATATACACACACACACACACCCATATATATATATATATATATATATATATATATATATATATATATATATATATATATATACTAGCAGACCACTACGCATTGGCCGATTGTACAATACACATAAATATGATAATTTGACTAATGCATATTTCGTATTTATTATGTTAATAGCGGAGGGCGGGTACCCGGCGTTGCCTGAGTGTTTCGATGTGTGTGTGGTCGATCGGGGGTGGGGGGTGTTAATTAAAACGTAAGAATAAGCGATGTAAAAAGAAACAAAAAAGAAAATAGAAAAACGAACGCGGGCGGAGTATCCAGTCGGTGGGGGGGGAATAAAAACATAAGAATAAAACACAAAAACATAAGAATAAAACACAAAAACATCTAACGAACGATGTTAAATGTAAAAGTCGAAAAAACAAAAAGGAAAACAAAAACGAACGTTAAAAAAAAAGAAATGAAAAATAGCTTAAATAAGCCTGTTTCAATATTAAAATTTAAAACATTGGTAGGTACCCGGGTATTTTGGGGTGTGTGTTGTCGGTCAAGGATGTTAATGAAAGCCTAAGAATAAGTGAAGTAAAAAAAAAAAAAAAAAAGAAAAACGAACGTTACGTTAAAAATGGCTTAAAGAACACTGGTTCAATATTTACATTTAAAAAATCGAAAAGAAAGACATCTCACACCACGATTCGAACCGAAAACGTTTAGAAAATGAACAAATACTCTAACCAACTGAGCTAACACGACGTACATGAAATTTAGTCAGTTCTTCAACTATTTAAACTAAATCAGGTCATGACGTCATCTGACGCATGTGTAGAACCGGTCGTCGTCATGAGAGGACGGTTTTTGATGACCCCCCCCCTGTAGCAAATTGTCGATTTCAGGGTGAAAAATTTACGTTTTTGGCGAATTTTTCGATATATTTCGGGGGAACGATGGAGCTTCAATATGATACCGAGTTTGTCAATGTTTGTTCTGTCTGTCGAAAGGTTTTAGCGGACACACACACACACACACATACATATATACATACATACACACATTTTCGCTTATATATATATAGACTAGCGGGGGTACACGGAGTTTTCCGGGTGTTTAGAGGTGTGTGTGCTCGGGCGGTGGGGGGTAATGAAAACATAAGAATAAGCGAATGTAAACTTAGAAAATAAAAAAAACACAAAAAACTAACGTCAGGCAAATGGGGGGGGGTAAAAATCGAAAAAAAAACTAACGTAGCAGGGGGGTACCCCGCGTTGCCCGAGTGTTTGTAGGTGTGTGTGGTTGTTAATGAAAACCTAAGAATAATCGAAGAAAAAAAAGAAAACTGAAAAACGAACGTTAAAACTTAAGCAGGGTACCCGGGGGTGAGGGTTAATCAAAACATCGAAAAAAACACAAAAACATGTAACGTAAAGCAAACGAATGAAGTTAAATATAAATAGCGAAAAAACAGAAACAAAAAAGAAAACAAAAAGCAAAAAAAAAAAAAAAAACACGTGAAAAATGGCTTAAATAAACCTGTTGCGAAATTAAAATTTAAAACATCGGTAGGTACCAGGGTATTTTTGGGTGTGTGGTGTCGGTCCAGGATGTTAATGAAAGCCTAAGAATAAGCGAAGTAAAAAAAAAACAGAAAAACGAACGTTACGTGAAAAATGGCTTATAAAAACGAAGCGGCGCGTACCCGAGGGGATAATCAAAACATCGAAAAAAAAAAAACACAAAAGAAACTAACGTAAGGCAAACAAACGATGTTAAATGTAAAAATCGAAAAAAGAAAACAAAAAACGAATGCTAAAACAACAAAAAAAAACACGTGAAAAATGGCTTAAACAAGTCTTTTTCGATATTAAAATTTAAAAAATCGGTGGGTACCCGAGTGTTTTTTGGGTGTGTGTGGTCGGTCGGGGGGTGCTAATAAAAACCTAAGAATAAGCGAAGTAAAAAAAACAAAACAAAAAAAAAACAGAAAAACGAACGTTACGTGAAAAATGGCTTAAATAACACTGGTTCCATATTTAAATTTAAAACATCAAAACAAAAAAGACATCTCACACCACGATTCGAACCGAAAACGTTTAGAAAATGGAGCAACCCGCTAACCACCTGAGCTAAAATGACGTACATGAAATTTAGTCAGTTCTTCAACTATTTAAACTAAATCAGGTCATGATGTCATCTGACCCATGCTTAGAACCGATCGTCGTCATGAGAGGACGGTTTTTGATGACCCCTGCCGGTAGAAAATTGTCGATTTCGGGGTGAAAAAATTAACGTTTTTGGCCAATTTTTCGATATTTTTCGGGTAAAGGATGGAGCTTCAATATGATACCAAGTTTGTTAATTTTTATTCTGTCTGTCGAAAGTTTTTAGCGACAACACAAACACACATACATACATTCAAACATACATGCATACACACATACACACATACACGCATTTTCGCTTTTATATTTATAATTTATCTTGGACCCAATATAAAGTGATGATTTAAAAAGTTAAAATAAAAGACATGGCAGGTGAGGCACCACAGAGAATCGAAATAAAAACGTTTAGCTTACGATTTACTTTTGCCTTTAAAGTTAATGCCTGAGTTATGAAGACATGTTTACTGCAAGGCTTACAATTCAAACATAAACCAATGGCTATTACGTTACGTTTTTTGTTCGTTAACTGGAAGCTTGGGAAATTTACGTGTGTGCATATTTTGAAAATATCTATTATTTTTTATCCCAATACGCATTTAGGTAAAAATACACTTCCGTATAAATAATTGCATTCATTCATGAAAGTATCGCTAACAAAAACAAATAAAAATATCTACATAAAAAGTGACACGCTTAGTAGTCCTGCGAGGTTTGTCGCGTGGTAGAGATTTAGGCTTCTCATCACGAGGTCCCGATTTCGAATCTCGCTAGATTCAGTCACTCTGATGAGTCGTAGATGACGAAACACGTGTAAGTGGATAATTAAATTTTAAAAATAATATATATATATGCCGCTCCCTATTATTCCCAACACGCGTTCAGGTCAAAATGCACTTTCGTATAAATAATTGCATTCATTCAAGAAAGTATCGCTAACAAAACAAATAAAAACATCTATTATTTTTGCAATATAAAACTGGAATATTACGATAATTTAATTAAACTTTATGATTGATTATAGAAAAAAACAAAAACAAAATCGTGAACTAAGCAAAGACAATTTCTTCGTTGAAATAAAAAAAATACATTTGAATTTCTCTCATTCACTTAAAAAAATAAATTTCAAATAAAACTATTATAAACTAAGTTTGCTTTAAACGAACTGTTTGGTAGAAAAGGATTATTTTCTTTAATAAAAAAAACACAGACGGTAATAACTTAAGTAATTACAGTACAAACACAATTTAATACAATTTTATATTTATAAAGGGTTTTTAAATTAAACACATCTCTTGCTCCGGGCTGCTCACTGTTGTTTTGACCGCCACCACGCTACTATAACTTTCTTAACACATATCTCCACCCGGGCTGAACTGTTGTTGTTTATCTCAACTCTTTACACCCGGCAACGCCGGGTACCCCAGTGATATATATATATATATATATATATATATATATATATATATATATATATATATATATATATAAAGCTCGTTGTTTGTTTACAAACAGACGATTTGAGCACTATAAAATTGGTGGTGGGTGTCTATTTAAATAGACATTCCGACGAGTTATTTACGGGCGTCGCCTCCATTGTCGAGTGGGAGAACTGCCGACTGTTAACACGACGGTTCTAGGTTTAATCCTTGGGTTGGGAGAGATACTAGTCCAGCGGCACTGATGAGTTGTGATACAACGAAACAGGACTGTATGTCGATGACTATATATATATATATATATATATATATATATATATATTTATATGTATGCATGCATGTGTGTGTGCGCATATACCAATGTTTCATTTATATTACTGATTAATATATATATATATATATATATATATATATATATATATATATATATATATATATATATTTGTATATTTTGGCAGCAAGTCATTATTTAAGCATGACTGATTGAACATGATAAAGCTATTCTTTTTTCCGATTTTTTTTAGGGGGGGAGGTATCTTTTCAATTCACTAAGCGGTCTTTTTTTTATTTCAGCTGGCATGCTGTATATTATGGCGCCTAAAAGTTGTTGTTTATCCATCTATCGGTTCATCCGGCGTCAGGAGCGATTGGTGTTGTTGCCATTTTCTCTTTTTCCTTGATGCTTGGTGCATTCATATTTAGTTTGTTTTTTTCTCAATCAATTCTGACTACGATCCGATTAATCGATAGAAAGTGCTCGAGAAGAATATGGCTGAGTAACAACATTTGAGCGCCATAAAATACAACATGCCAGCTGAAATAAAAAAGACCGTTCGGCGAATTGAAAAAAAATCGTAAAAATGACTAAATCTATCGTATTCAATCAGACGTGCTTTAATAATAATAATAACATTAATAATAATAATAATAATAATAATAATAATAATAATAATAATAATATATATATATATATATACTGATAGAGCGACGGATAAAGAATGGATAGGGTATTAGCTATATATATATATATATATATATATATATATCAGTATACATATACATATATATATATATCAGTATAGATATACATATGCATACACATATATATCAGTATACATATACATATATATATATATATATATATATATATATATATATATATATATATATATATTAGTATATATATAAACGCACAGATATATCCGTGTGTGGTGAGTGTTGTTGGTCGGTTGATTTTTTTTGTGCTTTTGTTTTACGGTATATCAACCTTTTTCAGGTTATTTAATGCCGAATCCAAAGATTTTGAAGAAACATTTTTTAATAAAATATATTTGTCGTTTTCAAGTCGGTTTCTATTTAACCCATAGTTGGGACCCTAACATATATTACCACTCCGGATCAGAGTGGACCTGGGAGCAATGATAATTAAAGGGTGGCTCCACACTCCCCAAAGCTCGCAAGCTGGGGCCTCACCACCGGATATAGTTTAAGGTCATATCCAGGACCATGGTGTGTGTGTGTGTGTGTGTGTGTGTGTTTGTGTGTGTGTGTGTGTCGTTCGTGTGTGTGAATTTCTAATCCAAAGACAAACTGATTCATCGAGAATTTTTCCTGAATGTCACACCATTACTCGAAGTAAGCAAGTTTTCCAACTTGTGCTGTACAATCTCCAACAACGGCACTATAGAGGCGGAAATATAGAAAATAATTTTTTATGTAGCTTCAGCGTTCGTGAAACATTGAAATTGTCTTTGAGCAAGAGAGAATCCATCTAATATCCATCAGATAAATTTTTATAGCGAAGCTGTAATTCTAAAAGTTCTGTATATATATATATATATATATATATATATATATATATATATATATATATATATATATATATATATATATATATATATATGACACTATCGTTCCCGGGGAGAGTTACTTAGTTGAGGAACGTCCTGGGAATGCAAACAGCTCCCTGGCTGAATAAACGATATCAAACGATAGGCCCATGGAACCATCAACGCAAGGTCAGGCAGATTTTCATCATCATTGCCGACATAAATGGCCGGGACCGTAGGTTGAAATCGAATGTTTTTTTTTTTAAAATTAGCGAACAAATGGATTTTTATAAAAATTTATAATTTATTTAACATTTAACAATGAGGGGACATATTCAGTCGACCCATTGTGAACGCACCAAACTACTATATATCTGTTTTTATTTTACATAGGCGTCACCAATTCTCAAGGCCGATAGACGACTCAAGGATAAGGGTTAAAGAGTGTACAGTAGTCAAAGGACAATATGTAATCGATAGTAATGGAAGTTCGGTAAATTTGTTAACTTAAGTGGAACGGCTCATCAGGAACTTGTTCACATTGGACTTGAAGACAACCATATTATAGACAGCTGGAAAGCAGGAAAACGGAAGACAATTCCACAATTCCACAGGCGTGCAGTTCGAAGAAAGAAGCTTTGATTATGGAATCTATATTTAGGTTTAGGCACAGATAAAGAGTGGGGGGAATTATTGATAGTTTTCAGCTAGTCGAGTGTTTCTTGTGAAAGTTTGGCGACGGGTGACAATAGATTGAAGCTCAGTCGAACACTTTCCATGAAAATAACGATAAAGCAGAGACAAACTCGCAACATCTCTTCTGTGAGATAGAGGTTGCAGCGAAGAGAAAAGGACATCTCCCACCAGGCCACGAAGTCTATTTTGAACCCTATCAAGGCAGGACAAGTCTTTTCTAGCAGCTCCTGTCTATATGTGGCAAGAGTATTCCATCCTTGGACGTATCTGGCTCTTATATAGATAGAGAATTGCATCAACAGTGAGATATCTACTGGATCGATAGAAGGATCACACCATTTTTCCAGCAGCCTTGGCAACAGATTTGATGTACGTATTTCATTCAAGATCAGGAGTAAAGGTCAAGCCCAGAAGCCTGTCAAAACTTGAGGCCTCCCCAAGACGAGAGCCATTCGCGTGCAAAATCCAAGCTTAAACTATTTTAAAAAATAGAATTATATTTAATTCTCTCTTTCCTCATTGGAAGAGAGAAAGAGAGTGAGAAAGAGAGAAAGAGAGAGAGAGAAAGAGACATTCATACATAACGATTTAACATTGCTGTGTTTTTGTATCAAATCATGAGTCCTTTCGGGTTGAATCTTTCGAATTCAAGGGTCTCAGATTGTTCCTATTTACAATGCCTCCCCACGGGACAGAGTTAGACACCAGGGTCGTTTTTTAACGTGGAGAAAAGGAACAAAAATAAAAATTGTCTCAGTCGTGAAGGATTGCCCATCGACTGACAGATAACAAGAAATTGAAGTGCAGCATCTGAAGAACAGATACTACGCTTTGATCTTGGCTCGAGTCATATCGGATTGACAATATCATAACATTTTCAAAATCACAAAGCACCTGCTTAATATATCTGCACCTCATAAGCACAGACGAGTTAGGCACAAGGTTCCTCAATATAGAAGCTCCTAGCTCCCCCAAATGAGGAGCTACGTCATTGTACTATATATATATATATATATATATATATATATATATATATATATATATAATTATTTTGGGGAGAGGTCCAAAACTTTATTATAGCTATTGAAAAGGAAAGACTGAGTTTTTCGCATCCATGGTAAAAAGAAGAACGGAGGGAAAACATTCATGAAGGCTGAGAAAAAAAAAAGAAAATGAGGGGGTAGAGTCAGTCGACCAGGTTTCTCCCTCAGTTTTCAAAGACGAATCAGAATTTTTTTGTTTTGTATAGGGAAACGAATTTAAACGGGGAAAGCCACTAAAATAATATGAAATTATTGGAACGAAGAAAAAAAATGAAGGGACGATTCAAATTAATCTATCGTTAAAATAATTGTACAATGGAGAGGAACCGTGTTAGAAACTAATCACGTCCAAACACAAAAGACAATCTCTCTGCTTACAGAGAGAAGTTCTCTTTAAACGGATGTGGATAGTCACCAAGACCTTCGGATGAAATAACGAGTGAGCGTGACTTAGGATGGAAAAAGAGTCACTACTGAAATTCATTGAGCATTTTAAGCAAATGGTCCGTTATAGCAGAACCATTCGCATTGCTCAAAGCGTCTGTTGGTCCGTAGATTCCATTCCGGATTTTACTGTGCACATCTTGTTTGACGCGACCATAACCTAAGGGTTATTCGGCCCACGTAGTTGGGACTGCACTACGTTTAAATTGATAAATTACATTATTCATATGATGGGGGCGGGGACAGAAGGTTTTTTTTCGAGTGGATGGCAATTATGGTTTTGTCGAAAACCACACGGACATTGGAGGCAACCTTTTCACTTATTGTCCCTAACCAAGATAAACGAATGTAAATTGGACATTTAGCCGCCATCTGAGTTTTTTTTTTTTGAGAAAAATTATAATTTCCTTTTTATGACGGATTTAATCACATCAAGAGAGCACCCATTATTGGACAACGTATTGGTGATCATTTATAGTTACTCATCCAATTTAGATTGTGAACAAATCATAGGGGCACGATACGTTAAGTCCAAATGAAATTATACTTTCGTTGGTTGGGACAAAATGAATTCCAACGTGTATGCAGTCCCGTACACTTTGGTTTACGGTAAATTGATGTTAGATAATTTAATGGAATTTTCGTTGTCAATACACAAAAAAAGGAAAAATTCGAATTGCTTTCGGCCTCATAGGTATGCTTTAATACGATATGCATTTTGTTGAGTAAAATAAATATTTTGTTTGCCTCTGTTTGATTACTGAATAGACAAAGTATATCGTCTACATATCTAGAGTAGACTAGCGCTTTCACTGGTCCAGATAACAATTGTTTTTCATAGAAACCCACAAATATATTCGCCATTATTGGTCCAAGGACCGAGCCCATTGCCACGCCATCTATTTGCCGATACATTATATCCTTGAAACTGAATTTCATCGATGTTGTGGCAAATTTCATTAGCTCAATAAATATATGTTCAGGAATGAAACGAGGTGATATCTGAGTACGTTATAAAAAGTTAGTGAAGATATCTATTGTCTCTAAAATGGGTACACAAGCGATACGTTGCTAATATCAGAGGAGCACATGAAGTTATAGGCAACTTTATAATTGAAATATGCTCTGATATAAATAGAAACGTACATGTGGTCATATAAAAATCGAATTTGTATTACATTGTATAGTGGAACATGGATCAACTAAAACACGAGAGAATGAAGAAGATAATAGAGAAAGATGGCAAACCTGTTCGCAGAAAATAATACTGTTTATTTATTTGTATTTATTCATCTATTTATATGTATATATCTATATATTTATTAATTATGTAGTTATTGTTTGTTTTTACACAATGCTAGTGTGGTTTGCTCAGCCGTTACAACAGACATGAGATGCCAAGCTATTTTTTTAAGGAGACGCCAATTCGTTAAATGTATAGTTTTATTATATTGAATAGTGCATGAGGTCAGATAATTGGGTCTCAAATGTGTGAGATGGTTAGATCCGCCTGAAAGCCGCCGAAACGAAGACCCGGAAACGGTGCGTATTCTATCCTGATGACAGAACATTATTTGGAGGCTGGAATGAAATCACAAGTAAAAACAGCTGATTATATAAAGTCTCCAAGTACAGCTGTTTTTTTTTCTCAAACACCAATATCTTCGTAGGTTGTTCGCTTATATTGCAAGTTTCTGCTACTGGCCCGATAGCTAATATATTTCTATCAGAAATCTTTAGTCTCGCTGGTACACCACACTGTTGGAATAGTCGATTTAAACGCCAACCTCAACACACATGCCTGCCTCAGGTACCATCGAATTGACCTATCAACATGCAGATACTGGATCTACGTTAGAGTTGGCATATGAAGCGTTTCCTTTGGATGAAGAGGTTTCAGCTATTTACTTAGTGTAACAGAGCGCGTAAAAACGTCTGGCGTTTGTATGCAAATGTCGATTCGTGTATGAAGTTACGTCACGGCGAAGAAGAAAAATATAGTAAGAACAATGCATGCGAAGACTGAGGATCACTTTATATTCGGGAAAGTATCTAACATAAATGTCGTTGTTTCAACAGGGGAAAAGTGAGTCGAGTTATTCCTTGTATTTGGTTTCCTTTGCTACAGAGTCTATAACCTCTTCGCTAATACAGGTAAACACGCGTGAAAACGTGTGTACTACGTTGCATAAACAGTCTTCCCTAACGGATCAACCACGTTTTCGGTCCTGGATATGACCTAAAATGTATCCGATGGTGAAACCCCAGCTTGCGGGGGTTTGCGGAGTGTGGAGCCACCCTTTAATTGCCATTGCTCCCAGGTCCACTCTGACACGGAGTGGTAGTACCTGTTAGGGTCCCAACTATGGGTTAAATAGAAACTGACTTGAAAAAAAATATATTCTATTAAAAAAAACCTTTCTTCAAAATCACTGTATTCGGCATTAAATAACCTGAAAAGGGTTGATATGCCGTAAAACAAAACCAACCAACCAACCACGTTTTCCTTATCTGCCTACATTTATTTACCAATAAAATTGATAAAAAATGTAGATGACAGCATGTTTTTCATTTGTATGCCTGTATTTTATCTTATTTCGCTCTTATATTTATAATAATATCTTTGATCCGTTTTAATAGTTTGTTACATTCTTAGTTGACGTCAAAAATTGAAGCGATGCGACGAAACAGCACAGAGCGACGCTCTTCGCGGTCAATTCGAATGCGAAGACAACGGTTAAAACGTAATTAGTTCTTTAATTACCCCTGGAGTAAATCCAACAGTTTTCACATCACTTTTCCACCGCCGCACACCCGATTGATTGCCAATCTTACGCCAGAGCGTCAACGACAAATTTAAATGAAGGAATAGAAAAAAAAGGAACGATGGGAAAAAAAATTGAAAAAAAAATCGAATAGAAACTAGAACATAGAAAGAAACGGTTTCAAATAATTGCGTGTGACAGTCGCTAATGCAATTTTAACTATTCGCCATTTTGCATGTAAATCACTCGAGCTAATCTTAAATAATTTGTGGAATGAACCAGGAAGTTAACACGCGCATGTGTCCTGCTTCTTACTCTCTCTCTTTCTCTCTCTCTCTCTCTCTCTCTCTGTTTTTTAACTTTCTTTATATTTTACTCCTTTCTATAACTCATTAACACAATCATACTCTCTCTGCCTTGGACTATGTAACTTTGTAATTCAAGCTCCCGTTCATTAACTCCTCCTCACTTACTTAACTGCCTCACTCTACTTGTCACTCCTTTTCTAACTCTCTCTATAAAACATTTGCGACGTTTCTCTATCTAATCCTCTCTCTCACTCCACCTTTTTAATTCCTACTCCTAAACACCGTCTGACTCTTTCTTATTCATTTTCTTACTCTCGTTTTAGCAATCTCTAACTCTCTAATTATCTCGCTAAATCTCTTTATAACTCTCTTTTTCACTCTATTTTCCACCGCTAACTCTCTCAACATATATGACCATGCTCTAAAAATCTTAACAAATTTCTCTCCAATTCACGAATTTCTCCTCTAGCACCAAACCTCTCTCATTTGAAATGGTTCCTTCTTTCTCAAACTCTTAAACTCTCTGAATTTTTCCCATTCATCTCTCACACACCTCTCTCTACATGCCACTCCTCCCTAACTCACTAATACAATTTATTTCTAGCACTCTAGCACTATCCCACCTCTTTAAATCCCCCCTCTCTGACTCACTAACTCGCTATTTGCCTTTCTCTCTAAGTCTTTCTTTAGATCTATAAATCTCTTACTACCTTTCTGCCTCTAACCCTCTCTTCCCAATTCCCTAATTTTCTCCTTTGAAAATACTAGTTTACTCTTCACAACGTGCTCGACAATTCTGTCACTCCCTCGCATTCTAACTCTCTAATTATCTGTTTAACTTGCTTTTAACTTTCTGTCACTCTACCACTCTATTACTTCTTTCCTCTCTCTCTCTCTCTCTCTCTATATATATATATATATATATATTTTCTCCGTTGATACTCAGAAAAACAATTGAATGTCGTCTGTTTTTTTTTAGTCACCCTATATGTATATATATATATATATATATATATATATATATATATATATATATATATATATATGTATATATATATATGTATATATATTTCTATATATATATATATATATATGTATATATATATATATGTATATATATATATATATATATATATATATATATATATAAGGTGACTAAAAAAAACAGACGACATTCAATTGTTTTTCTGAGCATCAACGGAGAAAAAAAAAGCCAAAGAGCCTAGTGTTTTGATGTGATGTTTTGAATATAATAAACTAGTTATGGCGAAAGTTTCATTTCATTTGGACAAAACACTAAGAAATGGGGCCTAATTTGAGTTGGGACCCATTTTTTTAGTCACCCTGTATATATATACGGCATAATCACGTTTACACACCGGTTCCCGTCAGGTCACCGAAGTTAAGCAACGTTGAGCTTGGCTTATACCAGATGGGTGAGCATTTGGGAATTCTAGGCGCTGTATGTGCTTTCCGCTTATCTCGGCATTGTTTCCAGTCCTGAACCTCCGTTTGCCACTGGTATTCAACAATGTTGACTCAGGAGAGGTGTGGTTGAAGAGATTGCGCAACTCTTGCCACAAAAATTTCACGCGCAGGCACCCTTACCGTGGGTATCCATAGTATGTCAAGACTGAAGGAAGCCTATATATATATATATATATATATATATATATATATATATATATATATATATATATATATATACGTCTCACACTCTCTTTACAGATTTCTCTATGCCTTTTTTCTCTCACCCTGTCTCTCTCCACCACCTCTCCTGACCTTCTAACTCTCAAACTTACTCCCTAACTCTTTAACAATTTGTAACTCTAACCCTCTGTCTTTCGCCTTTTCGATCTGTCACTCTCTAATTATCTATTTAACTCAATTTCTAACTATCTTGTTTAAACTAGAGCTCTCACTGTAACCTTTTTCTTCCTTTATCTCACTCTTTATCTCTTTCTAATTCAAACTCCCACCATCTCTTACCCTCTCACTCTCTCTCTCCTTCTCTCTAAATATTGCTCTTCTGTAAACTTATCTCTCTTTCTCTTCAACTCTATCTATCTTCCCAACTTTCCCTTTAACTCGATGAATCTACAAACCTTTCATTCGGAATTACTCTCCAATTTCTTACTCTCTATTTATCTATCTCTCTTTCTCTCCCTCTCTATCTATTTCTCTCTGAACGTGTCTTTCGTCATCTCCAACTTTTTATCTTTTAGGAAGAGTGAGCAAATATTCACCCACTTTTACCGTACAAATAGAAAATTAAAAATAAAATGTTAAAATTGAACACTAGATTGAAATATCTTTGCGTTGAGATCCCGCGTGATTCTAAGCGAAAATGACACGAGATGGCGACAGAGCTAGAAACGTAACGTACGGGAAATAGCCGCCTTGTCCGCCATGACTGTGACATTAGCTGTTCTCTAGCATTTCATTTGACGTTTGTTCACTCTTAATTTGACAAAAAATAAAAATGAATGTAAAAGTAAAACTAATCCTCACAATGCAAAATATTTTTTTTTCTTTTAAATTAGAGAATCGTTAAAGAAGTTAATAGTATCGCCCATGTCCTATGCATCAAAAGTCGACTCTCAGTGCCATTCCCGAAGAAGCGAATAGTGATCTTGATTTCATCATTTCACTAGAAGGGTTATTTTTAATATCTTCATCAACGTTTTCTCTTTCATTCAATATTTTCTCAAGATGACTTATTTTAAGAAAAGAACAGAAGCCAAGTATTGTAAAATACGCGGTGCGTCTATGACGTGAAAATAATATTACTGAACTGTTCCAGAACGTTAGAACATTATTTAAATAAGTTACAAATACATAGACACACGCAGACACATTCATACACACAAATACACACGCATACACATACACACAGTCACACCGACACAGACACACACAGAGACACACAGAGACACACATAGACACACACACACACACACACACACACACACACACACACACACACACACACATATATATATATATATATATAGTGGAGATGGTAATTAATTACCTTTAAATTCGAATCTTAGTGTTAAAGTTTTTAGCGTCTCGTTGGTGAGGTGATTTCTTGGTGAGTATGTCTTGAGCTGTTGGGTGTTTGCTTATGTTTGGAGGCGGGGGGCTATGATTCGGTTTATTTATTTTTAGTTTTTATTTTGTTGTTAATTGTTTGGAGAGGGTTAGCGAGCGGTCGCGGCTACGGGTACACACATGCGAATGTGCACACATATATACTTAAAAGAAACGGTCACAGGTACACATACATGCGCGCCCTTGCGTGCAAATATATGTGCATATGTGCGCCTGCATGCATAGGCACCCGCGTTGTTCTCGCTTGCGTCAAATTTTATTTTTCTCTTTAAGGTGCTAAGATTGGTTGCGCGTGCGTAGGCATGGATGCGCACACACACTTCGGTACCAAGTGTACACACGGACGCGCACGTGGATGTACACGTGCGTGTTATACAGACAGTTATTGGTATAGACATATTCGTCTGGATAGAGTTAAATCTAAGTTCATTTGTGGGTACATAGGCGCAATACTTTCGTTCGATGTAGATGTGGTTATACATAGATATGAGCATAATCTCATTGCCATGTTTTTTTTAATATGGTGTTAGCGATCAGTTTTTGGCGGAAGCGAACATTTCTGTAAAAGTCTGAGGAGGCTACAGACGGCAAAAAAAAACGGCCGTGTAACCGAAACAATAATCTAACTCAACAGAAAGATACGGTAATAAAAAACAAAACGTATATATATATATATATATATATATATATATATATATATATATATATATATATATATATATATATATAATTGTGATTAGTTTTTTTTTTTGGAAAAATAAATCCAGCAGAGTGCCACATAAAAAAGACAATCCGAAAAAAAAATTGTATTTTGCGTACAGAAAGTTGTTAGATGAGATAACTCATTGGTACCGTCGGTTTCAAGCCGATAATTAGGACCGTTTTAGATATCCATATTAAGCTCTCTTCAGGAAAGAGATGAGTTTTGGCTGAAGAAAGCTTGATATGAATATCTAAAACGGTCCTAATTATCGGGCTTGAAACCGACGGTACCAATGACTTATCTCCTCTAACATCTTTCTGTACACAAAATACAATATATATATATATATATATATTATCTGTATGCACTCAGCATTGCTAGGCAAAACATATTGCTAGATCGTGGATTTAATCACATATTATTTTAGATGTACCAAATATCCTAACATGTTACGGGTCCTGGATATGACCTTAAACTATATCCAGTGGTGAGGCCCCCGTTTGCGGGCTTTGGGGAGTTTGGAGCCACCCTTTAATTGCCATTGCTCCCAGGTCCACTCTGACCCGGAGTGGTAGTACCTATTAGGGTTCCAACTAGGGTTAAATAGAATCTGACCTAAAAAAAAATACTCCATTAAAAATCGTTCATCAAAATAACTAGATTCGGCATTAAATAACCTAAAAAAGGTTGATATGCCGTAAAACAAAACCAACCAACCAACCAACCTAACATGTTACGATTCTCCTGAATGTAGACCATAAGCTTAAACCACGTCGATCTTCATCTATGAAAATCAAATGAAAAATCCCTTTCACAGCACAAAGGAGAAACAACTCTAATACATTTAATGGGAAATATCGTTCAGATTGTAAATAAAGTACACTTCCTTTTTTTTCTTTAAACGCAACTGACGTCAGTTAATAATGATTAAAAAATGAATTAAATTAAATAGAAAGCAATTTTCAAATAAATTCAATAAATCAGCGTTAAACAATAGTTAAAATAGAATAATGCAGAAGAATCCAAACAGTTCAGTTACTAATAAACATTTTTTTAAAAAGTCTGGCTTACTAGTAACATAGCTTTCTTTTAATGTGATACGAAAATATACTTATTACTTGCATGCAGATCTCGTTTGAATAAACAGTATATATGAAATCATATTGGAATAAATGTGTATACGAGTCCGTTTTAAGTATCAGAATAATTTGTGATACAATGTACCTTTTGTACAGATAAAACAAATCTCGAACAAAAAGACGACGTTATAATAATAATTTTGATTTCGCTTATGAACGTCTCTCTGGAAAGGGATGGGATTCGTTTCCAGAGGATTTCCCTTTATCCCGGCTTCAAACCAGGAGCTTAAAAGATCAAGGGTTTTCCTAAGGATGTTGGTGGTACCTATAATTGCAGAGGTTTGAAGGCCGCCTAAAACATCGGGGATTTGTAGTTTTTTCAATTGTCCCTCCATACGACTTGGTACTACTCCTAATGTACCAACTACGACCGGAATTATTTGTGTTTTAACCCCGTGTATACGCCTTATCTCCAAGGCCAATGGAGCATAATTGCTCCACTTCTCATTCTCCTTCTCTCTCACATTCCTGTCTCGGGGTACTGAGAAGTCTATAATGATAATAATAATAATAATAATAATAATAACAACAATAACAATAATAATAACAATAACAATGACAACAACAACAACAATAAAAATAATAATAATAGTAATAACAATAATAACAACAATAATAATAATAACAATAATACCAATAATAACAACAACAACAACAATAATAATAACAACAACAATAATAATAATAACAACAACAACAATAATAATAATAACAATAACAATAATAATAATAATAATAATAATAATAATAATATCCACTTCGGTGTGGATGCCTTGGGAAAGATAAAGGCTAAGGGAGTAAACCCCGACAAAAAATCCGGAGTTCCGATAGGCGGATGGTGAAGCTCTGCAACATATTTCCGGCAGCTCCCGCAGCCGCGCTGGCGCCGACCTTATTGGTTTACCTTTACGTTGGAGTCTGCCTGCAACGCCGAGAGGGGAACCTTAATAAAAACGCAAATCAAGGTTCTGTTATTACCTGACCAGGCCTGCACCTGGTTAGCAAAACCAGACGCTATGGACAACCAAATTAGATGCAGAATGTCATAGTCTCAAGTGCTAGAAGTTTGCCATTAATAATAATAATAATAATAACTAGCAGGACCTGTGGAAATTCCACAGCAGCATTTTTCATATGTAATATATTGTTGCTGGGCATGCTGTGTGCGTTATGTTCAGCATGAATGAAGGCACAATCATATTATTATAGTTTTTTATTAAAACTGCACTGCCCCCTTACTAAAATAATAACTTTGATATATTTCCTGGGCTGATAATTTCAATACAAACACACCGGTAAAGTAACTCACATTTTATAATTTTTCATAATTATTGAATATGTTACTATGTTCGACAATAATTTTTCATAATTTCAACCCACATTATCGCCCCCTCCCTTTACTAAAATATTTAATTTGATATATTGTATTGGCTGATTATTTTATTAAATAAAAACACAACTATCAATTAACTCACATTTCACTATTTTTTATAATTCTTGGATATGGTACTAATTTTGACAATAATTTTTCATCATTTAAACTCACCATATCGCACACCCCTTTACTAAATAATAATTTTGATATATTGTCTAGGCTGATTATTTCCTTACAAACACACCACTCAATTAACTAATATTCATCATTTTTCGTAATTCTTGGATACGTTGCATATTTCGACAATATTTTCTCATAATTTAAGCCCTCCTTATCTCCTTCCCATTTACTTATATAATAATTTTGATATATTTTCTAGGCTGATTATTTTATTATAAACATACCAATTACTTACATCACATTTCGTCATTTTTCGTAATTCTTGGATATGTTACTAATTTCGACAATATTTTTTTTATAGTTAAAAGCCATCCTCGTGGCCGTCACTATCTAAAAAATGACTGGGCTGATTATTTCATAAAAAAACACAACTTTTAATTAACTCACACTTCATCATTTTTCTTAATTCTTGGGTATGTTACTCATTTCGACAAAGATTTTTAATATTTTAACCCATATTATCAACCCTCTCCACTACTAAAATAATAACTTTGATATCTTAGTAAATGGGATTAGTATTTCATTACACTCAATCTGGGATTATTATTTCACCAATCAATTAACTCACATTTCGTCATTTTTCATAATTCTTGGATATGTTACTAACGTCGACAATCATTTTTTTATCATTTTAACCTACATCATCGTCCCACTTACTAAATAATAACTTTTATATATTGTCTGGCCTAATTATTTCATTGCAAACACACTAATGCATTAAATAACATATCATTTTTCATAATTATTGGATATGTTACTAATTTCGATAATTATTTTTCATAATTTAAACCATCCTTATCGCCCTCTCTTACTTACATAATTACTTTGATATATTTCTTGGGCTGATTATTTCATTATAAACCCACAATCGATTAACTCACATTTAATCTTTGTTCGTAATCCTGGATAGTATATATTTGCACATCTCATTCAATCCCGGAACTGGCTTCATGTCCGCCACCCAATTGTTGAAAATATATATTAATTAAAGTAATGTTTTAATCGTACTGTTTCAGCCATTTCCGGGACTGACTTTATATCCCCAACCTACTGCTTAAAGTATACATGGGGTAATGTAAATCTAAATAGTAAACTGTTTCAGCCATTTCCGGTTCCGACTTTATATCCCAAACCAACTGCTTAAATATACATGAAATAATGTAATGTCTAAATAGTAAACTATTTCAGCCATTTCTGGAACTGACTTATAATCCCCACCCCACTGTTGAAAATATACGTGAAATAAAGTAATGCTTAATCGTAAACTTTTTCAGCCATTTCCGGGACCGAATTGTCTACCATCCTACTGTTAAAAATATACATTAAATAAAGTAATATCCAAAACGAAAATGGTTGCAGCTATTTCCAGAACCAACTTCATATTTCCCACCCCAATGTCTCACCCATTTTCGGGACTGATTTATTATCCCCGACCCCACTGTTAAAAATATACATGGAATAAAGAGATGTTTAAATCGTAAACTGTTTCAGCATCTTTTCAAAAGTAATACATAAAAATATTAACACGGTTAGAGATTAGGCAACCACTGCTTCAACATGAATTTCTGAGTGTAGTATCAGTTTCAGCATTCCAGTGACTTAAATCGCCCCTTTTTTTGTCTTGGTTAATAGAGGAGAAATCCTTCATTACTAATACAATTTTTATTTTTGTTATTGACCAGAGTGCTGCTTTTGGGGAGCTGGTTTTCCCCTAAATTTTTAACTGACCTCATGTCCAATTCCGCCCTTGTAACGAGGCAAGTAAACAAAAAAATAATCAGAACGGACCTTTTCCAGGGCATTTTTGGGTCTACACACTTGTAATTTTAGATATAGGTTCATTTCCAGGACATTTTGTAATTAAATCAGAAATAATTCCAGTTACTTTTTTAATATTAAAACTTTGTTTTATTAAACATAGTACCTATTCACAATGCCATCCCCACGGGACAGATTTGTATACCGGGGTTGTTTTTTAACATGTAGAAAAAATTGTCTTAGTCGTAAAGGATTTCTCTTCCACTGAGAGAGAAGAAATTGAAATGTAGCACCTGAAGGACAGATACTACACTTTGATCTTAGCCAAAAGGCCAAGAAAGACAACAATTTTTATTAGCTTTGCCTCAACAGCGACACCATGTTTTTTTTTTTAAATATGACACGGTTTATTTGGAATATTCCACTTTCCTTTTTTAGGGATGCACAGCATGATAACGGGCGAAGCGATGATGATGATTATAGATATGATGATGATGATTATGATAATATATATATATATATATATATATATATATATATATATATATATATATATATATACTAGCATTTCAGCCCGTCGTTGCCCGGGTGTTTGGCGATGTATGCTGAGCAAAAATAAAAAAGATTTAATTTTTTTAAATTTTGACCCCTATTATGACCCCTTAACGTTTATTGTTTCGGACTGAAATCAAGTTATTAAGTTAAATCCATGTCCAAGGAACCTATATCTAAAATTACAAGTGTGTAGATCCAAAATTGTCTAAAGAGTTTGGTAGAGTTCTCAAAAATTAAATCGTTGCACTTTAACCTCTTACCAGCCAAATTTCTGGCCGAAAACCGATCACATCGTCTTTCCCAAATCTCTATACCCGGTATATCAAATTTCGAGTATGTAGACTTTAAATTAACAGAGTTATTGCGGAGGGAAGTGTAGACAGGCAGACAGATACAAAGACGCACATGCACAGAGACAGACACACAGGCAGAGATATATAGATAGATAGATAGAGAGATAGATTGATTATAGATAGATAAATAGATAGATAGATGGATAGATTTGTTAAACAAAAATATATACGTATACATAAATATATATGGAAACAATTTTGTGTTTACTATAAACTTTTTTCGCAAATATTATGCAAGTATAAATCATGTAGAATATCTGCATGAATATAATTACAGGTAATAGTTTACTAAAGATGATTATCCCATTAAAAAACCGAAGCAACTAATAGGGAATTAATTAAAATGAATGTTTAAAAGAATATGAAAATTAGCTAGATAATTTGCAAGTGAATGCAATTCCACAACCAAAATATAAGAACATTGTATTTTCTTTTTAAATAAATAGAAAACGGGGTTTTAATATGAATAGCAATACACACAAAAGAAAACCGAATTCATAGGATTATATATATATATATATATATATATATATATATATATATATATATATATATATATATATATATATATATATTGAACCGAGGAGAGACTTAGCTGTCATACAAAGCTAAGACTCTGTAACATCATCTGTGTATAGATACTCCCTCAGGCATTTGTCTATAAAAATGGTCTCATGGCGATCGAAAAGTTGTGACGTGTGAAGGCTTGAAATACTGGAAGCATGTAATAATTGATCTCAATGACCGTCTTCACTGCGATGCCTGCTTGAGCGTGTGAATTCACCGGTTGGACTAAAAAAAAAGAAGTCATTTTTGGGCTTATGGACTTTAAGCGTCTGAGGAAGTGGTACACGTCTGACAAGACGTTGCAATCATCATATATATATTTTGTAACGAAAAGGGGCTAGAGTGTCTCCTTGAAGAACCACGGCACGAATGCCAAAACTATATATATATATAATTCTTTTTTATTATAATAATTACATACCTACAGGCACTAGTGTTTAATCCTTTCAAGAATCTTCAGTGCAGGGTGTCACGATTAACAGCAGTCGACAAATTCGAACTCGGCAACACGAGCCATCTCTGGCTCGATTACCAAAGACCGTATACATTCTGCTACTATTAACGGCGTGAAATAACGTTGAATTTAAACATTTTAATTTTAAATGTTCTTTACGTCAATCAGACAGTGATCTAATCGTTATACGCTGATATATATATATATATATATATATATATATATATATATATATATATATATATATATATAGAGAGAGAGAGAGAGAGAGAGAGAGAGAGAGAGAGAAAGCGAGAGCGAGATAGATAGATAGATAGATAGATAGTATTGGAGAATATTTAACTTTAGAAACTTTAAAATATATTTCAGAACTAAGTTTTCACATCCTTCGTTGGAAAATTCTTTAGTCAGTAAGCCCTTCGGATCAGCTTGATTGTTTGCTTGCTTGCTTTCCTGGCCATTTAAATCTTCCATCTGTTTTGTTACTTCCGCTTACAAAATTCGTCTGCTTACCTATTTCATATCGTCGTTGTGTTAAGTTTGATAGTAAAAGCCACTGTTGGTATTCAAAACATCACAAGGTAACCAATATTTGTTTGTATTACTTATTTTAACGTGTTTTCCTTACAAATAAATCTAATTCAACCCCGTGTAGTACCTATTTATTATGCCTCCCCATGGGACAGAGTTAGACACCAGGGTCGTTTTTTAACGTGGAGAAAAGATACAAAAATAAAAAAAAAATTGTCTCAGTCGTGAAGGACTGATCCTCCACCGAAAGAGAACAAGAAATGGAAGTGCAGCATCTGAAGAACATATACTACACTTTAATCTTGACCAAAAGGCCACTATCTGTTTGTCCAATTTAAAAACTCAGATCAGCTTTCTTGATTGGGCGTTTAAATTCTCCATCCGGTTTGTAACTTCCGGTTTCCAAAAATTCATCTGTTTACTTTTCCTGCTCGCACTATTAAAAGGTACTGCTGCTATTCTAAGCTTATAAAATACCAACAATATTTGTTTGTTTTAATTTATTTTAACGTGTTTTCATTACAAATAAATGTAATTTTATACCGTTGTGTTAAAAAAAATGATTTAAATATTAATATACAATATATAACTATTATCATATTTAAAACTATATTTACTGCTTTTAATAGCGTGGATTCTGACGATTTCTTTTTTCGCAGGCCTTACTTAAAAATATTTCTCCTTCAACGAGAGGGGAGGTGGACACTTGGTTTTAGTAGTGCTTTTAGTAGGCCTTCCTTAATTCAAGTGCTTGAAGAAGTGCTCTGGAGGGTTCTTGAGTTTTAATTTTTTCACTTATCACTTAAAAATTGTTTTCTCAAGACAATAGAAGACAATATAATCTCGAAATCACTTTTTTATTTCGAACATTTCTAATCTTACCCTTTAAAGGTCAACGGGTAGACTAAATAAAAAAAAAATAACGGACGGGGGTTGAACCCACTTTTCTCAAGTTCAAAGTCGCAAAAAATGAAAACAAAATAATAATGGCGGTGCATTTGAAGGAGCCAACGTCAAATCGAGGCTGTAAATCTGTTCTGAAAATAGGGGGATCGATTTACTAGAACGTGCTATGTGAAACCGAACCCCGCTTCTAAATCTTTATATATTGATTTAAAAAAAAAATTATAATCTGGTAACTTAGTGTTCAAAAATATGCAGAAACAGTTGAAGAAAAATGTAAGGGGGAGTCGATTGATCAAGTTCACCTAGATTATTTTATAAAAAAATATTTTCTTTATTCAAGTTGTGCGTGATTAAAACTACAACTTGATTTAAAAACTATATTTTGATCCAAAATTCTTAATTTACTATAAATTTATGTGGTTTTTTTTTATTGAAGTTTAGAATTGTTAAAAAAAAAGCTAATATATTTTGCTAATGTAAAAAAAACTAATTGATCAATTTATATATTTAAAATAATATATATTTGAGTTTTTTAAAGACATAACCCAACGTAGTTTACCTCATAAAAAGAAATTATAATGTACCTTTTTTTGGCTAATACGTTTCAAAGGCCTTCAAAGAAAACATAAAATGGGGATTTTTTTCAAAATATTTTAAGGTTAACATTTTAGCGTGGGGGATCACTTTTCTATAAACCTTCTCTACCATCTATAGCAATGGCCAATGACTCTTTATCTGAACCTGCATCTTTTAAACTCCTCGGCCTAACGCTCATAGGAGACATGAGTTGGAACAATTACATTAAGAGTATCGCCAGGACCGCTGCGAAGAAGGTAGGTTCTCTCTACCGTGCTAGAAAGATACTAACGCCCGAAAATATCCTATACATCTATAAGGCCGCCATTCGCCCATGTATGGAGTATTGTTGTCATATTTGGGCTGGTGCATCTGCCACTAGTTTCTCCTAGATACGGTTCAAAAGAGAGTCGCCAATCTGATAGATCATGAACTGTCATCTAAACTCCAGCCTCTGTCCCATCGACGAAATGTTGCATTCCTCTGCCCGTTCTACAAGTACTTTAACGGTGAATGCTCTAACGAACTGCAATCGCTTGTGCCCCCTCGACGTAAATACCCTCGACAAACCCGACGCAGCTAAATCCCACCCCTTCACAGTAGAGATTCCTAGATGTAAGGGAGCCTTCTCCTCCAGTAGTTTCTTCCCCAGAGCAGCTAGACTTTGGAATTCCTTTCCGGGCTCCTGCTTCCCCAACTGTACTGATATGCAGAAGTTCAAGTGCAACGTGAATCGACATCTTGCTGCACAACTCCCTACACAGTACCCCTGATGCCTATGGCCCTGATAGTAGTCCCCTACAACAAAGTAGCAATGTGCTTTTTTGTAGGTGAATATCTAATAATTTAAAAAAAATGAAACCACACTTCTTGGCAACGTAGCAAGACATATAATCGTTATCATTTTTACAATTTTGTTGGCGGAGATGGGAGATGAAAGGGGAAATCGGGTTATTGGAAAGACAAGAAATTCAAAATTGCAAACAGTTAAATACTATTTTTGTGACATTTGCAGTTTTTATAACATTCTCATTGACTTATTTGTTTGTAATTATTCTTGGAGTATTTGGAGATGAGGCTTGATAATTTGTGCATTCATTATTTTTTGGAATCTTATTCTCATCCTCATAATTGTTGTTTTTTCACATTCGGGGCCTTCATCGCAGTGGATAAAGTTTTTATGGTTCTAGGTGAACATTGTCCGAAGATAGCGGTTTCAATCCGATCCAAAGGCGGCCAAAGGATTAGTGGACCAAGACGTGATTAGACAATAACTATAGAAGGTTGTAATTCCTGGGAATAAGTTACAAGATGCAGCATTTCCATCCAGTTGCGGTTAACTATTTGAAGAAAGCCAGAGGATGAGTTGGCCGAAACGTGGCGAAACAACAACAATTATAAAGATGAGGATAACGGCCCGCAAAAAGAAGGAATAGACCAATTCGTTATGACGTCTGTGTACTGTTAATTGACGACGAACAAAAATTGAAATCAAATAATACGAATCAGTACAATGCGATACATTTTTCTTTTAAATTCCTTAATTGTTACAATAGTTTATCTAATTGTTCATGTCCTATGCGTGAAATGTTGAGTTTTTGGTCTCCCGACAAAAGAAGGGTAGGCCTGTAAATTCACCCTTGTCCGTTCGTCCGTGTGCCTGTCCGCACTTTCCTCAATAACTACGCCTTGGAATTTTTTGTTCGAAAATAAGCACAAACATTAAACATGATATTATTAAAAAAGTAACAAAACGGATTTTCCGGGAAAACCCCTGTTATTCCCCTAGGGGTGCCTTTTAGGTAAAAATGGCTACAATTGACACTTTTGTGCTTACCAAACAAAAAAAAAAAAGAAGAAATTCATGCCTTGGACTTTTATAAAACTTTCTGAAAAGTTGTAACTAACTGATTTCTATATCATTTTGTTTGCCTATACTTCACGATAACTCTTGGGTGTGCGCCAGGGGCTATTTTAGGGCTAATAAAAACAATTCATATTTGGGATTATTTCATCATATTTGTCCCAAATTTTTATGTGTATATCTATTTAACAGTTTTGCATAGTGCTGAACTCAAATTTAAATATGTTAAGGCCTTGGAGACTTTGGGGGCTAAATGGGGTGTTGTGTGGGGGCAAATGATGGACTTAGTCATTTTTTTTTTTGCCTGGTGCAGAACTCAATTTTAAATATGTTAAGGCCTAAAACCATACCGTTTATTCATTTGTACCAGGATTTGACGTCTCCTGGGAACTTTTGGGGCTAAATGTATGGGGACAAATGCTGAGCTTAGTCATTTTTCATGCCTAGTTCACTGGCCACTCACGTGGGACCATGCATGCTTCACTTGTTTTACTAGGGTTCACCGCTTATCAATGTTCAGAACCACTCTATTATACCAGTCAATGAGTCGATAATAGTGTTCATGTTCTATGTGGAGTCTTGAAATGAATTAGAAACATTGATGGACAAAATAGATCGTTTTATTTAATTACATTTTAAAATACATTTATACCTGGTACGTAGCTCCCTAGATTTACTGGTTGTTTCGAACAATTTCCGTAGAAAAATTACATTAAAAAAGTTGATATGCCGTATAAATGATAAAACAATCAAAAGTAATCTATGCAAAGGATAACTAATGAAATAATAATGATAACATATTCCTTTTAATAAAATCGGAAGCCAATATTATATTTATTTTTATTTTCAACTAGCAATCGGTGCCCGGCGTTGCCCAGGTGTTTTGAGGTTAATGCTGAGAAAAAAAAAAAGGGTCAATTTTTTAAAACTTTGACCCCTATTATGACCTTTTAACATTTATTGTTTAGGGATCAAGTAAAGTTAATAAGTTAGATCCATGTCCAAGGAATCTATATCTAAAATATCACGTGTTTACTGTTTAGACCCAAAATTGTAGGAGGAGTTTGGTAGAGTTCTCAAAGGTCAAATCGTTGAATATATTAAATATTATTTTTTAAAGCAGTTTGGCCTTCAAAATTTCTGTTTGGCCTTTTTCTTCACCGATGAAATCTGGAGACGCAACGGGAATTTTCGGTAAAAAAATGTTGTTACTATGCACATCTATGTAATGAAATACAATTTGTGGCAAAATTTCAGGAAAAACTAATGGATGGTTATCTCGCAATAGTCCGGACAATTCGCTAAATTATCTCGTCAAAACCTTAAATCTCGAATTTTTGTGCATTTTTTTTTTTTGGAAGGGGGGCTAATTTGGCATAATAGTGTCCATTTAATAGTATTATCTTGAAAAAATAAAAAAGATAAGGAAAATTACCAAAATAAACAAACAAGAACAACAAAAGTGTGCCGTATTTTTAAAAGTTTTATTGCGTTGTTTTTATTTGCTTCTTTTATTTCATCGGTGAAGAAAATGGCCAAACAGAAATTTTGAAGGCCAAACTGCTTTAAAAAATGGCCAAATTCGCGAAATTTGGCCTCGCTATAAAAAAAAGGGGGAAATCCCCCTACTTGAACTTTCTGTTTAATTTCGCGTTGATTTTTTTCTTTTTTCGCTATAAAAAAATAACTACTTGATGAAATTACGTGATTTTTTCTGTAGGAAAACTTTATCCCATGACGAGTACGTACAATATATTTTTTTTAAAAATATTTCCATTTTTTAATGTCAATGGAAAACTGCACACGTACCCAAACCCGAAATGTAAAGACCACGAGTGAACGCGGGTTTTTTTTTTTTTAGTTTAGTTTCATAATGACGGCCGTGATGTCGGAGGTTCGATTGTTAGATTGTAAGTTAGTATCGTATCTTTGTAATTTGTAAATCGCAAGTTAGGAAAAAATTAAACCCTTCCAAGATGGACAATAAATAAAGCCATAATATTTTATGGTATCGTTAAAAGCCTACGAACCATAGTTTTTTAGGAGATGTGATTATTGGATTAACCAATCAGAAATCGTCTGTGGCACACACATCTCTGTTTTTATAGATATATAGATACAGAGATGATATCAAACACAGATGACATCGATCGTTAAAAAGCTTTAAGATCAAAGAAGGAAAAGTTTCGGAAGAGAGAGAGAGAGAGAGAGAGAGAGAGAGAGAGAGAGAGAGAGAGAGAGAGCGGTAATGTGCGATCTTCACGTTTCGATCCAAACTTACCTGGATTTATCACTAACCGATGCAGGTTAGATCTAGGCGAACTACTTAAGATTTTCCGCTTCGTAAATTGAAAACAAATCTTAACATCCGGTATTTTCGCGTTAGATCGTTGTACTGAAAACAAACTAATCAACGAAATGTTACGTAGAAAATATGTGCAAGGCCCTCATGTGCCTCTCATCTTAGAATTCATTCATGCACCATTAATGTCATAAGCTATATAATAATAGGATAGCATGTGTATTCTTTTGTGTGTCACGCTTACATCGGGGTTGTTTAATTATGTACTTCCATTTCTTGTCATAAATAATTTTTCCAAGAATTCTTCATAAGTTTTCGTTTCGGTTGCGATTATAGCTGATGGCACTTAAAGCATCTTTTTTTTTTTTAAATAATTTTATCAAGAATACTTCATAAGTTTGTTTTCTGTTTCGATTATGGTTGAAGGAACACAAGTTTATATATATATATATATATATATATATATATATATATATATATATATATATATAAATTAAATAAGATACGTGTTACATTGAACACTTTAAAGCCAAATAGCTGCAACGCGAATTTCTTTTATTTTTTTACCTTTATAAAATAAACGAATGTCTATTTTTAAAGAGATATATTTCAGAGATATACACTCCTTGTTCAATCTATATATATATATGTCTATGTTTTTTTCCTCTTATTCTTCGCCATGGTGTTAAATGGGAGAAATTGAGTTGAGTCCGCATGAAGTTAGCTGCGGATTCGTCTGTAGCTGGATAAATACGGGTCACGTGTAGTTTGAAAATTTGGGTAGTGTATCCATTAAAAGGGGTTGAGTTGACTCAACATGTAGTTATATATATATATATATATATATATATCATCAGTTCTTTTTTTTTCGATTTAAACTAATGCACTCAAGTCATATAGATATAATATATAATATATAAAAATCGATAGAACATTAACTCTATAATAATATATATGAAATCTGCAAGAATTAAAATATCATATTTAAGCGTACTTTACGACCGAGCTTTGCCATTCGTTCGCGCTAGCTTAGATTAGCAAATCTCTCGACGGAGGCAACCTTTCTAGGGCAATTGCTCTTGACATATCTAAGGCCTTTGATAAGGTATGGCATAAAGGTTTACTTCATAAGATCTCTAGTTATGGTATTGCTGGAAATGTCTTCTCAATTATTAAATTATTTCTTTCTGATAGGTTCATAAGAGTAGTAGTTGAGGGGCAAAAATCAGAAGCTCACAGTATTAATGCCGGTGTCCCTCAGGGGTCCATCCTGGGCCCAACTCTTTTCCTGATCTACATTAATGATCTTCCAAATCACATCCTACATCATTTGTAGACATTTATGCTGACGACACTACCATTTATGGTAGCACATCTAAGACAGTAAACGACCAAGTTCTCTCCAATTCTCTCTCCTCTGATCTTGAGCACGTAGTACAATGGGGTAAGGAGTGGCTGGTTACTTTTAATGCATCTAAAACCAAGCTTCTCTCTTTACATCATCAACATTCTGATCCACATCTGGCATCAATTGAATTGAATGGCTCTCGTCTTCAGGAGGCCTCAAGTTTTGACAGGCTTCTGGGCTTGACCATTACTCCTGATCTTAAATGGAACACGTACATCAAATCTGTTGCCAAGGCCGCTGGAAAAATGGTGGGATCTTTCTACCGATCCGGTAGATATCTCACTGCTGATGCTATTCTCTATCTATATAAGAGCCAGGTACGTCCAAGGATGGAATACTGCTGCCACATCTGGGCAGGAGCTGCTAGAAAGAACTTATCCTGCCTTGATAGAGTTCAAAATAGACTTCGTAGCTTCGTAGGAGATGTCCTTATATCTTCCTTGCAACCTCTATCTCACAGAAGAGATTTTGCGAGTTTGTCTCTGCTTTATCGTTATTTTCATGGAAAGTGTTCGACTGAGCTTCAATTTATGGTCCCCCTCGCCAAACTTTCACAAGAAACACTCGTCTAGCTGTAAACACTATCAATAATTCCCTCCACTCTTTATCTGTGCCTAAACCTAAACGTAGATTCCATGAACAAAGCTTATTTCTTAGAACACGCCTGTGGAAATGTCTTCCGTTTTCCTGCTTTCCGGCTGACTACAATATGGTTGTGTTCAAGTCTAACGTAAATAAGTTCTTGATGAGCCGTTCCATATAAGTTATCAAATTTACCAAATTTTCATTACTAATGATTACTATATTGTCCAATTTCTACTGTACACTCTTTAACCCTTATCCTTGAGTGGTCTCTTGGCCTTGATAATGTGGTGATGCCTATGTAAAAAAACAAACAGATAAATACTTTTTAAGTTTTAACAAAAAAGCTACAATAATATCAGAGCGTCTCCATTTTCACTGAACATCTACAGAATGCCAGCATCAATAGATTACATATGAATGAGTCCCCAGTGGAATTTCCACATGTACAGCTAGTAGTAATTATCATAATACTTATAATTATAATGAATATATATTCCAATACATATTACGATGACGATGGAACTTCAATTATAATAATGGACTCTTAACATATAGGTATGATGTCCTGGAAAATACATTAAGCTGCACCCATTTTTGAACATTCGATTTGGAAGCTTGAGGAGTGTAGAGCCACTCATTATTACAATCACCATAGACTCACTCTGTCCTGGAACGGTAGTAGCTGTCAGGGCCGTACCTTTGGATTAAAAATAATTTGAAATAATAATATGAAACTGTGACTATCAGTATAAATTTCATCGTAGATTTCTAAAAACACTGGATAAATATTCGACAATAAAAAAAAATGGAAAATGACTTTATTCGGCATTACGTAGCTCTAAATGGGCTGAGAATCCAGTTAAATAAAAAAAGTAACCCGTTCATTATCTTAAACTGTTATTAAATGTATAAGACGTTCCATTAAACTTAGTGAGTATTTGCATGCCGGTTTTTATCAATACAGCTGTAAAAACAGGGTATTATTTACATTGTTTTTAGTCTCGATTATATCTTAGTTAAAAATTTATATGTTTTTATATAGTGGTTCTCTGTTGAAAATGTGTATGATATATATGTTACGTTGTTGCTCTATAATAAAGGGTTGAGTATGTTTGCTGCGTCATCTCTAATAATGGATTAGAAGAGATGACGTGTTATATTATATATTTATGTTGTATTATAAAGGGAATCGTGTGTGAGTGACATGTATTTTCAGAACCTTCCTCTGCTTCTTCGATGTTGGACCATCTGGGAATTTCTCGTCCTGAAGGGAGACTTGATACCTGTTTTTGGATGAGGATTCAATCACTCCAAGACAAGGAATTAGTTCTATAGTTTTATTTCACTTTCTCCAGATGTCCTGCAGAAGGTGGAAGTGAAATCGGCCTGTGTGGGTTCTTCTTCTACACACGTCAGCGTTCGCCTTTCCCCCCCCCCCGTGAAGAGGAGGAGACAACGGGAAGCCGTCCGTTGTCTTCTGTGTCCAAATCAAATCTCGACGATTCAGCTAACCTGATCACATGACTCACACGCAATCAAATCAGCTGATCTTTTACTTCTGGCCAACGTGTCTACACTATAACTCACCTCTTCCCTCTCTCTCTCTCGCTCTCTCTCCCTCTCTCTATTCCTTAACATATACTCGAGAGTCGAAACAATGAAAAGAGTATAGTGTGGTCACAGCCTTAATAATAATAAAAATGACGATGGTGTGATAAACAGAATGTCACTAACAAAAGTACGTTCAATGTGAATTTTCGACAGTCTCGTAACCTTTGCGTCCCTTATTTTGTTCTTTTTCTCCTCACGTTCCACTGGACGATTTTCTGACAAAAAGGGAAAAACTTGCTGCTTTTTTATATCGAAACCTGTGAATAATTATCATGGGTTTATTTATTGTTGTGGAGACGCCCACTAATTAGCATATGTGGGTGAAAAGATATGGATAAAGGTATCAAGTCAGCAAGACCGGGGAGCTGTGTTCAGACGCCGGATAGGCAAGACGCGTGTGCTGGTTGCTCCATGAAAGACTTTAACACGCCCTCTGCAAGACAATCTTCCAACTGCAGTACAACTGCACCTTTGTAAATATGTATTATCTTTTCGTCTTAATATATTTCTTTTACCTTTACTTCCTGCGTTCGTGTTGTTATTGATACAGACACAACATTTATATTTTAGCTCTTTACATAAAGTGGCTTCATGTGTCTGGTATGATTTACATTAAAATGTTATTGAAGTGCACGTCATGATTCCGAAGCCATAATTGCGACAAATCGCTATTACGACGTTTACAATGCAACTGTATTTATTTTACTTTCAGTAAGTCCATTATTCCTGAACAAAACAAAGGCTAATAGTAACTTAAACATATTTTTAAAATGATTAAAAATGGTTATCTTACATATGGGATACGATCAGAAAATTTTATTCAAAATTAATTAACGTATTCGTAGTTTAAAACACGTGTTAATATTAGAATTTTATTTTGAATATGTATTGGAATAGAACAATAAGATGGGGCTAAACTCGTTGATAAATTCGGAGTCTTGTTCTTTTAGAATGTAAATACCATCCGCTTTCATCGAGTGCACGCTGATATTCTTGTTCTTCCAGACAGACCTCAGAATTTTATGGAGCCATGCTAGGACCGTTGTAAAAGAGGTGATGATGTTCCTCTTGCTTTCTTGACTACCTTTTGAACTTCTTTTTAGGTGGGAGAAGTCTTCTCATTGAACGTATTTTTTTTGGGGGGGGAGGCTCTGGTTTTCTCTGACCAGAAATGTTGCTTGATGGTTTGGATTTTTGGTCTGAGTATGCTTCCCTGAGGTGCTGCACTAGTGTTTATTTAGCTACAGTCAGGGTTCCTTATTTTGGCTGCTCGAATAACGACCTGACGAACTGGAAAGGCCCTTGAAAAAAACTGTCGTGTGTCTTCTACCGTTTGTTCTTCTTTTTTTTTCTGGTAGCTTCTGATTTGCTGAGAGCGCTATGTTTGGATTTGTCTTTCAGCATCTGAGACATTATTCATTTGTTTACGAAGATTCTCCTTTTGGATTCTGATCTTTTGCATCAAGCGTTGACGTTTGAATTTCTGAAGAAGCTTTTTATCTTTGGCATTTTGTATCCCTACAGTATCTTTGCAAGTTTTATAACCGATGTCTCCATATATTTCTAACTTTAGAACAAGAGTGCTTCTTCGTGGTGTGAAGTTTTGTAATAAGAAGATAATCAAGTCGTTCCCATTCAACCTTGTCATTAACTGGTGGCAAGTTTAACTTACCACACTTACATCAAGGGGTTGCATTAAGTCCTCATCTGTGTTGAGAGCGTGGATATCCGCCGCAGTCTGGTTTAAATTCTGACATCGGTCTTCCAACTCTTATCTGCTGACGCAGCGCGCTGCTGATCATGCATGTGATCAACTAAGCATCCCTTCTTTGGTCATTGGATTTTCATGCCTCGTTATGTTGAGAATGTCCTTCTACAAACACATGGGAATTCCACGTAGTCGTTGTCCGATCTCGTCGTCCGTTGTGCTTTGCCAATTGTGATTAGAGGGTCACCGATGGACTCATCATTCTCCCACCTTTTCGGTGAATCCTGATAGCATTCTTTCTTCCGTAACTTTGTAGTAAATTTTGAGACAAGGTGGGTTGTTAGCCCACAAGACCTATGAGTAGTCTTTCCCAGTGTCTCCCAGTTTCTCCTGAGTGTCCTCCGGCCTATTCCAGGAAGTAACCACATATCAGAGAGGAAGGAAACTCGGATAGATCGCTAAACAGCAGAGAGTACTCAGAAGAGAAAACCTTTTCAATCAAGTATTTCGGCCCTTAACTCCTTACACTCTAAGGAGGCACATTCAGGTCAGGACTCCATGATTTCTCTCTGCTGTCATGTGTTTTTCACATACGCTTCAGATGCTTCAGTGTCTTAGGCGGATGTCTTAACCACCGTGAAATTAGGGGAATTATGATATATGAAGTTGAGTTTTATTCTTCCTCGACCAGATCCAGTTGAAGCTCTTCTCCGCTGTCTCACTCGTTACTTTCAATACGCTGTTTCAACTCTTCCATGAGTAGGACAGCTGTTTCCTGAGATTGTAGGCAGACGAACCTACACATCCCCATGTGCATACTTCAAGTGCGAATTACCTGACGCTGAAATCCAGCATCTCCCAGGCCCCTAGCTAGAGCTTTTCCAGACTTGTAGACATGGGCCTCATCAATCCTGTTCTCATAGGGCGCTGTTTGTTCAATCAGAAGGATCTCTTTTGCTGTCTGAGATGCGAGCAATAAATCTAGTCTTAATCAAGTTTTGCTGATAATTTTTAGACAGTGCTTCTACTGCTGAAGATCTGCAGCATACCCCCAATAATCGGCTGCACTCAGAAGATTTTGCTTGCCGGGCTTAGGTATGATGTTGGGTTTTAGGCCAGATGTCTGCTGCGTAGGTCTTTGCTGCTAGTTCTGGGCGTTTAATCTTTACACCTGTTTGCAATGTTTCAGCTTATTATTTCAGCACTTGCTTGTGTCGCAACGTGCATCTTCCTTGTATGAGCTCATTACAGGCTCCACAGTTGTTTTCCTTACAACGAGGGCAAGTAAGATCTTCAGATTTTCCACACTTCACGAGTATATCATTGGATGGCAGGAAGTCGTACACAGATCTGATGATGAAACTTATTCTAAGCGGGGCCATGTGCTACACGTCATTCCAAATGAGGCTTCTTTATAGCAAAAGCTGTCACAAAAAATATTAAGGCAAAAATGTAAAAAATAAAGTGAAGAGATTAAAATAATTTTTACCATTAAAACATAAAAACTTTAAATAGAATCCATTCAAGACGTATCGCAAAAAAAGCAAATAACACACACACACACACACACACACACACACACACACACACACACACACACACACATATATATATATATATATATATATATATATATATATATATATATATATATATACAGGGTGGCCACAAAGTCACGCACCAATGTCAATATTTATTTTTTATTAATATAATTTTTTAATTTTATAATTTTTTATTTCAGATCAGACATGCCATTTTTTAATTTTTTAACTTTTTAATTAATATTGGTGCGTGACTTTGTGGTCTCACTGTATATATATATATATATATATATATATATATATATATATATATATATATATATATATATCAAAAGTCTTGGTTTCTGTTTGGATTCAAGCTGATGTAATCCAGTCACATATATATATATATATATATATATATATATATATATATATATATATATATATATATATACATATATTATTTTTGAAATTGGGAGTTTATAATAAAACATAATACAAATCGATAGACCATTAAGCCTATAATAATATATCCGAAATCTGCAAGAATTTAAATATCATACTTTAGCGTACTTTATGACCGGGCTATTCCGAGCTTCCCAGGTAGCTTTTGCAGTTTTCACAAAACAGCTGCAACGATATAAGTGCGTCTCTATTTATGCTGAACATCTACAGAATGTCCATATATTACAGATGAATGGATCCCTGTGGAATTTCCATAGGTCCCGCTAGTTGATGTTATTAATATTGTTATCATATTTATTGTCACCAGTATTGTTATTACTATTGTTATATTAGTTTTATATTTTTACTATTATGAGTAATGCACTTATGAGTCTTGTTCTTTTTTTTGTTACTGTCATTGTTATTGCTTTTATTATAACTTTTGCTTAAATATCATTTGTAACATTTGTCTTCGGCTATTCTTAATCGTCCGATTTTAATTTTTTAATAATTTTCTTCTTATTACCCGTAGTAGCAGCAGTAGTAGTAGTAGTAGTAGTAGTAGTAGTAGTTATAATACTAATATTACTTGCAGCAATAGAGTATGTCAACAACATATTTTCGTTCCTTTTCTATCGATTCCCGTTTAGCCTTCGGTTATTGATATCTAGAAAATCATTATAGAATCAATTTCTTTCTCATTTTCTCTTTTTACCCGATATAAATATTCTTTAAAAAAATCAGAGGAAAAGTATGAAATGATAATAAGAATTGTACAATTAACTTTCAAAATCATTTCAAGTAAATAAGTAGGTTTGCTCATCGGCCAATTGTCCATGAACCGTCATACTACATTATATATATATATATATATGTATATATATGTATATATATGTATGTATATATATATATATATATATATATATATATATATATATATATATATATATATATATATAAATTTATTTGGAATTATTATTCCAACATCGATTTTTAAAAATCTTTGTTTTAGAGTTATTTGATCTTCGGAACGTAAACAAGGAATAAACACTAAAAAGATTTGATGTGTTTGCTACGATGTGACCCACCTAAAAAATAAAGATCTATTTTTTTTGGGGGGGGGCCTAATACGTTTGAACCATATGACAGAAATTTTGAAAAGAAAGAAAATTAACATTCTAGAGTAGTGGACTACTTTTCCATATAAATTTTAGGTAAAATGAGCACCCACATTTTGGCCACCAAGCGTTCAACGACACATGTCATCTCTAGCATCTTTTCAAGTTTGACGATCGAAGAGGGGGACAAAACATGACAAATATTTTTTTTTAATTTCTTTAATGGAGTGGTGCGAGAATTACATTATAAAGATAAAATAACGATAAATTTAATGATTTTTTATTAGGCTATTCTGTACATTCACCTAACAATTTCATAAACAAAACGAACCCCAAAATATGAAAAATTACATTGGGGTGGGCATTAAAATTACGAAAAATTTAATTTAATTGTTTTTGGAATTAATTTTTAGTAGATCTTTATTTTTTTAGGGATTCTGCCTACTTTGCTAATTTTTTTTTTACGATCACACCGGCAATCGCTGCTATTTTTATTGAAACAAAAGTTGTAATGATTTATTTTTAATTATTTTGGGTGGGGAGATTCTTCCAGTGCTTAATATCCGGAGAATAGTTTCTTCTCCTTGTATCCGTTCTGCCGAAATATCTGGTAGAGAGGGTATCACATACTTCGTTTTGGGGATTATATTTTTATCTGTTCGTTTATTTTTGGTATTGTTGTGTGGGTATCCACGTTGTACATGATGAAAATGATTATTATAGCAGGTCTGTTCCAAACGGAACTTTATGTCAACCCAGGCAACACCGGATACCCATACTAGTATATATATATATATATATATATATATATATATATATATATAGTTCGTAAAAAAAATCAAATGCCACAAGCATATTTATAGAATACTCATTATTTTATTGCTTGTGTGATCCGTCTTACACGTGCTTCGTAGAATGGTATATATTGACAAAACAATTCATCATAGACCCATATAAATACGTAAGAAAATACACTTCTTTTGCTTGAAAAGAACCAAACGTTGAAATTACAAAAAAAATATTATGATAAGTTATTTTATTTTTTTAGATTTTTCCGGAAAAAAACACACACACACACACACACATTAAACATGGATGCCACGAGGAAAAAAATATGCGCGATACTATAAAAAGGCTGTTTTACTTTTAATTGACAAATTTATTTACTTTAATTATGGATTTTTCAATTATCGTTTTTTTTTTTTTGTAGTTAAGCTTGTTTCGCAGTTCATAACGAAAAGATTGCGTTTGCAAAATTGTGAAAATTGTGCAAATCTATTCTGAAATAACGGTTCGTTTATAGCAACACATTGTGGGTTACGCGAGTTTAATGGTTTGCATAATCGTACATCAGAACAATTAATTAGAAAAAAAACGTGAATTGTATTCGTACTCTGTTTACCCTGAACTAAAAAAAACATTCTGTAAGAACTTGAATCTCTACTAGGATAATTTGTATGTCTACTAGAAGAGAGAACTTGAATGCCTACTAGACACTATCCTCGAGTGTCTAAGGTGTCTTTGTACAGAGGTTTGTCAGTAGAACCTGGCATGAGGATATTTTTCTCTAGAAGTAAACCCTGCCCAAATATTTGAAATTACATAGTATTCGCAGTGCAAATAAGATCTCCTTTCTATAAATAACCCACATTAGCTTTTACGAGGAATGATGCGCCTCCTCCAAATGATGTTACCTCAGGTAAGAGCACGAATCTGGATACTCAACCAGACTAGATAAATTCTACTCCTGGGATCCAGTAATACCAATAAACCAAAACAGAATATATACTACATCATATGAAAATTGGGAAGAGAAAAATTATGCTTTTAATTTCTTTACTAACTTACTATTTGAGAGATAAGCACTTTAATGGGACATTCAAATATCTATGTATCTCATATAGAGTTCAAGTGATAGCGCCAGATAGTTTAAGTGATCGAACACGATGTCTGATAACTTGGATTGTAGTAAAATAAAACAAAAAAGCTATACAACGTATATTTGATGATACTGCAAATGTGTCATTCTATCAAGGTGCTCAACGATAAAACTTGTGCTTTATAAGAATTTGTCATAAAAGTTTTCATTTGCGTGCTAACACGATTCGATTTTTTTCCAGTCAGCATGAGATTAAGATTTGTTTTGTTTATTACAAAAATATATTTTAGAGCACATGTTCCTAAGGGTACGTTAATGACTATATGTCTGACCTTTGAACGCAAAATAATCACTGGGTCCTGTTTCCCTTAATAAGTTTGTAAGAAATATTTTCACAAAGTATGGTGTGTTGTCCTTTTAAACTGTTCCTCCATACATGTTCTCTACAACACACACACACCCACACATATATATATGTGTGTGTGTTATTGATACACACACACACACACACGCACACACACGCATATGTGTGTGTGTGTTTGTGTGTGTGTGTCAATAAAGAAAGAAAATGATGATATAATATGTTAAATTAATTCATTCATTCAATAAAAGTATACAGCAATAAATGGTTTAGGTAAGTGCTAACTCTTTATTCCATTTCGAAGCCTAATGCTTCTCAACATAAGAGGAAAGAAGATACTACGTAACATAATAAGGATGTTATGTTAGGAGCGAAATAAAATGTTGAAGCTATTTCGGGAACTAAGTTTATCTCAGTGATATAGGAGGAATAATTTTATTATATAATAAACGTAGGTTTACATGGTGAATGAAATATATATGTACAATATGTGTGATTAAACACTAAATGAGAATAAAGGGTAAGTTAATTAAAAGAAGATGCAACCGAGATTGACCTCACTACGAGTTTGTAGTGTACTTCAAACCTTGTCGGTAGCTGTATACTTGATTCTTCGCCAGGGCTATCAAGGATATTTTATATCGTGACGCCATCACAAGATGGGGTACCTACCACGGTTTAAGACAGTCCCATCTACCCTCGAGGGAAGGATACACCGCGCCAGTTTCTCAACGTGGTATAACACCTCGCGGTACATACAGCACCTCGCCTTCTCACACAGTCACATATCTGGTACTTGCCAGATCCAACGTTGCTTAACTTCGGTGACCTGGGGAGAACCGGTGTGTCAACGTGGTTGATCCGTATGTTACTTAATGTTGGTTGTTGTAAATGTTCAATTTGCATGATATTAAAGCTTGGATGAGAATATAATAAATGGATATTACCACACTTTTTCGTAAGAAAAAGGTTTAAACCGCTATTAATTTCAGCCTGTAATTTTTGGCGTCATATTTCTCATATCCATAATTAAAATACGTTCATTAATTAAATTAATAAACCCCTCTCTCTTTCTCCTTCTCTCTCTTTTTATATATATATATATATATATATGTATATATTGGTATATATATTAATGTCGTTACTCTCATTCTTTACTGATTTCTATATAAGCTCCAAAAATTTGTACATTTTTTAATTATCACGATAAGTCCTCTTTTTATATATATATATATATATATATATATATATATATAAGGGGTGTAGGGTAAGTTATGGTTTTCCGAAGCCTAATTCTTCTCAACATAAGAGAATATTTTATATATATATATATATATATATATATATATATACACACATACATATATATAGTTATAGTTTATATATATATATATGTAGTTTTATATATATATATATACATATATATATATATATATATAGTCATCCAGATACAGTACTGTTTCGCTGTTTCACAGCTCATCATTCCGACTAGACAGGCAACTGTGCCAAGCCAGGATCGATATATATATATATATATATATATATATATATATATATATATATATATATACGTGTATTTAGAATTCATCCCTATTCTTATTTACGTATTAGATGATTAATTCATTTGCGTATGTATTTTTCAATTGTAAAACATAACTTATATATATGATTATATATCTATATCTATCTACCTATCTATCTATCTATCTATCTATCTATCTATATATATATATATATATATATATATATATATATATATATATATATATACTAGCATTTCAGCCCGGATGTATATATCTATATCTATCTATCTATCTATCTATCTATCTATATATATATATATATATATATATATATATATATATATATATATATATATATATATATATATATATATATATATACTAGCATATCAGCCCGGATTTTTCCGGGTGTTTGAAGGTGTATGTTGGGCAAAAAAAAAAGTGGTAGTAGGAAGGCAGGCTAAAACCCTTACCCCAAAGGAGGAAAAGAATGAGAAAACTACGTTGCATCTATGCTGTTACGACCACCGCCAGAACGGAATTGACATTTTTTAAAATTATGTCTACACAATCGAAAGGAGAGAATAAATTAAAAAAATATCGGCGAAAAAAGCGACCCCCTGTAGAAATGTGCCCAGTTTTAGGTGAAGGTATTAATGTTTATAGCCAATTTTTCGATATTTGTCGTCGGAATGGTTGACTTTCAAATCGATACTGATCTGGAGAAAATCCTTCGTTCTGTCGAAAGTGTTAGGCAGACATGCAAACATACATACATACATACATTTATATATTGGTAACAAAAAAATTCGACCCAAACCAATTAAAAATCTTGCCCTATCTCTGAATATCCTTTATGTAAAATTTCAAATGTTTGGTCAAGAAATTGTCTGAGTAATTTGGTAGAGACCGCAGAGATCAAATTTTTTAAAAAATTGACCCTATTATGACCCCTTAACATTTATTGTTTTGAGCTCAAATCAAGTTATTAAGTTAGATCCATGTCCAAGGAACCTATATCTAAAATTTCAAGTGTTTAAACCCAACATTGTTGGAGGAGTTTGGTAGAGTTCTCAAAGGTGAAATCGTTGAACTTTTACCCCTTAGCAGCCAAATTTTTGGCCGAAAATTGATCACATAGATTTTCCCAAATCTCAGTACACTGTATATCAAATTTCGAGTCTGTAACCTTAAAATTGACAGAGTTATTGCGTAGGGAAATGTACACACAGGCACTCAGATACACAGACAGACAGATACACATACACGTACACTTTTATGTATATACTAGCATTTCAGCCCGGCATTGCCCGGGTGTTTGGATGTGTATGTTGAGCATAAAAATCGGTACATTTTTTTAACTTTGCCCCCTATTATGACCCCTTACCAGTTATTGTTTTGCGCTCAGATCAAGTTATTAAGATATCATTTAACAAGTCTATTTTCACATAATGTATTGGAGATTTTTTTTTTTTTAATTAAATCATCCCGAATAAGTCTCGTAATAAAGACGAAACAGTAATAAACATATAGCTTGGTTTGCTCGTTTTCATTTCTCTCTCTCTCACTTTCTCTCTTTCTCTCTTTCTCTATATATATATTTAAATATATTCACCATCCAAATAACATTTTCAATATATGTACTGAAAAGTAAAATATTTGTTTATTCATAACTGGACATTTTGCTAACTGCATTTCATTTCCTCTGATAAGATGAGCCATTATTGAAAATCCATGGATTAAGGAAATAAACATAATTTTCCCCTATATATTCCTTGTTTCAAACAAGGAATTCTTAACTTAAATATGTGTATATATTTTGATTTACAAAATTTAATTTTAATCATTAAACTTATTTTAACCCCCCCCATATATATATATATATATATATATATATATATATATATATATATATATATATATATTAAAAACAATATATATACCACTCGTCATAAGATGGTACCAAACTGATTAAAGGGAAAACTATTCCCAACTAGCATTTAGGTAAAATGTACGTTCGTAAATAATTGAATTCATTCCAAACGAATCGCTAAAACAAACACAAATAACATCTACGTAAATCGTACGGGATGGACGAGCGGTAAGAGTTTAGGCTCCTTTCTCTGGGGTCCCGATTTCGAATCTCTGTAGATTCAGACTCAAAGATGTGTCGTAGACGACGAAACACGTGTTAGTGGATAAGTATATTTTAAAAACTATATATATATATATATATATATATATATATATATATATATATATATATATATATATATATCCTCTAATACACACACACATATATATATATATATATAAGTTTGTGTATGTATTCTCTAATACATATATGTAGATATCTACGTAAGAGATAGCTACATTTCCTGCATGAAAATGTACCTATACGTGTGAATATTTCAAAAGATACGAAGACATATTTATATTTGTTTGATAATGAGGTGATTTTTCAAAGTGCTGATGCAGCTGTTGCACTGATTATCACGAGAACATTTGAACTTTCTTTGCATTTTCTTGAACTAAAGTACAACTTCCACACTCAAACATCTGTTCTCGTATAAAAACATCTCAACCATTATTTATGCTAGCAAACATTAACTTCCAAATACACACACACACACACACACACACACATATATATATATATATATATATATATATATATATATATATACATACATATCTATATACATATATATAAAAATTTAAATTGAATATATTTTATGTATTTATTGAAGGTATGTCTTCAATATTGCTCAAAACCAGAGTAGAGCGATATAGTAGGCTATAAAAATATACTTATGGCAAGAAAGATCTACATAGTTTATTCGAGTTTCATTCGTGTAGGGAATCGTCAGTAAAAAAATGTTAGACTGACGAGACCTTACGCTGACGAAAGAAGTGAATATTTTATTATATATATATATATATATATATATATATATATATTTCTTTTCAAGGTAAATAAGGTAAAAAAAAACCGATAAAAGTGCTCGATATGTTAATAGAGCGGTATATACTTTTTTAATTTTTTATTGAGCCCATAATAAAGTTACATTACTGTTTCCATTGGATTTTCACCCCATGAGATGAGGTAGAGTACCAATTTCATCGGAATTTATAGGTGGACGGACGTTTAAATTTACAGAAATCAATAGAAAAGTTATTTGGGGGGGGGATTAAATAGAGAGCGAGGTCGTGTGGTAGTGTGAGTTGAATTTCAGTTGTGAAAAAACGTTAAAGAGCGTCTATTAGATACGTTTGAAAAAAGAAAGAAAAAAAGAAAGAAAATGAGACGTTAAATTTTTGTAAAAGTACTTGGGGGGTAGTGGGAGTATAGGTTTTTTGTGTCATGATATCTGTTGTTGTGTAAGAGGGAGTGAGAGTAAGTAATCAGTAGCCATCATAGCAGTTGGTAAATATTGTCACCATTGCAACGTATTGTTTATGGGGACGCCGGATTTTAGGGCGATTTTTTGGAGGTGTTATTGATTTCTGCATAAATTAAATCATATAATTATATAATTCGAGAGGGATGCGGATGTTGGGGGGAAGGGTATGAAGGGAGGGTTCGACATATACCTGGGGGGGAAGAAGAGGATGGGGTATACATTTAATGCGGTATTTACGTTTTGTAGACGTTGTTGTTAAGGATAATATATTTTGAGAAAAGAAAGAGAAAAAAAGAAAAAGAAAGAAAAAAAGAGAAAAAAGAAGAAAAAGAAAAAAGAAAAAGAGGGCAGGGGGGACGTTTCGGATAATATAGATAGGTAGGCGGATTAAAGTTGATTATTGGTGATACTAAGAAGATGAACAGTAAGAAGGGGGGTTCGACATAGACCTGGGGGGAGGGGGAAGTGCAATTAATGCGGTATTTACATTTTGTAGACGTTGTTATTAAGGATAATATATGTTGGGAAAAGAAAAAAGAAAAAAGAGAGAAGGGGGGCAGGTTCGGATAATATAGATAGGTAGGCGGATTGAGAATGATTATTGATGATAGTAAATATTGGAAGAGTAGAATTATTGGTTAATGAGTTGGATAATATTAATTGGTGAGGTTATTAGATATATGTAACTAGGTTAATGGGCGGTAGAGGTGAGGATAGATAATTAAATAGAAAAGTATTAGGTAAAGGTTATTGGTTGTATCCAATAGGTAGTGGGGTAGGGTATTTCGGTTATGCTAGTTTTTATATTTGGAATGGAGTAAAGTTACTAAGGAGATATTGTTTGTAGTGTTTGCAATTTATTGATGTTTCGTATTTTTATTTGCAAACACAAACATTCTTGATTCGAAAATTCAATGGGTAACGTAAACCATTTTATTTTGGAATACATATAATTTTTCGGAGTTGATGTCTGATGATCATTGTACACATTTGCAATATTATTAATTTCAAATACTTTATCCGTATGGTGCATGAGATCTTTTAAAAGTTCACCGAGGAAATTGATTTTTAATTTTTCTCCATAATTCTTATTATTACATTCTCACAAAAATCGAGATTCCTGAATTTTCATGACCCGAGTACTATTTTTTTTTTCAAATTTGACCCCAAACAAGGCACAGTGTCAATTGGAAGTAGGGGTTTTCTATCGGGGACATAAGTTGCAAGGGTATTATGAATGGAGATGAGTAGCAAGATGTCTGTTCACATTACACTTAAACTTCTGCATGTCAGTACATTTGGGAAAGTAGACTCCCAAATTCTAGCAGTTCTGGGGAAGAAACTATTGAAGTAGAAGGCTTTCTTACACCTAGGGATCTCTACTGTGAAGGGGTGGAATTTAGCTGCTTGTCGGGTTTGTCAGGGGTATTTATGTCGAGAGGGATACAAGTGCTTGTAGTTTGTCAGAACATTCACCATTAAAGTACTTGTAGAACAGGCAGAGAGGTGCAGCATTTTGTCGATGGGACAGAGGTTGAAGCTTAGATTTGTTTGCATGAAAATAAATTTGAATAATATAACCTTTATTACTACTTCTGTTTAAAAATCCAAACATATCAGCTCAATTTTCTGAGAGTGAATGCCGTCCATAAAAATATTATAACAAATACGAACACCTTACTTTATATAAATATTCGTATATATTAGTGTTGGGACGATAAGCGGAATCAGAAATCGATTCTTTTAATTATCATTTATATTTGATTCTTTTTAAAACAAACGGCCCACTGCTGTTAGCAAAAATGCAATAATCAATAGTTATTGATTTTAAAAGACCAGTAACGCTTAAATATATAGATCACCCACAAAAGTGTATTTTTACGTTTGAGAAAATAAGTGCGAATTTAAGCCTGTTTTTACGGCAACCTGGAAAATTAATCACTTTATAGGTAAATATTTAGAGATTTACGAAGTATAAGAATCAGATTAATTAACTGTATCGGAATCGGGAATTTAGTGCGGAATCAGTAATTGTATTAGAATCAGGAAAAATCTAAAATGGTCCCATCACTATATATATATATATATATATATATATATATATATATATATATATATATATATAATATATATATATATATATATATATATATATATATATATATATATATATATATATACTAGTATGGGTGATAAGGTTTGCCCGGGTGTTTGGAGGTATGTGTTAAGCAAAAAGAAAAAAAATGGCAGGAGGAAGGCAGCCTCGAACCCGTACCGCGAAGGAGGAAAAGAAAGGGGGAAAAACGTGACGTCTTTGCTGTTACGACCACCGCCAAACCGGAATTAACGTAGGTTTAATAGAAGGCAAGATAATCGAAGAGATGGGATGGTTTTCGAAAATATCAGTGAACAAAAGCGACCCCTCACTGTAGAAAAGTGCCCAGTTGAGGGTGAAGAAATTAATGTTTTTAGCCAATTTTTCGATATTTGTCGTCTGATATTTCAAAACGATACTGATCTTGTAAAAATCATCGCCATTGTCGAAAGTTTTTGGGAGACATGCAAACATACATACATTTATATATTGGTGGCTCAAAATTTCGACTCAACCCGATTGTTCTATCTCTGAATAACATGTATGTAAAATTTCAAATGTTTAGACCAGAAATTCTCTGAGTAATTTGGTAGATATCGCAGAGATTAAGTTAGATCCATGTCCAAGGAACCTATATCTAAAATTAAAATTGTTTAGACCCAAAATTGTCGGAGGAGTCTGGTAGAGTTCTCAAAGGTCATATTGTTGAACTTTGACTCCTTAACATACAAATTTCTGGCCGACAACGGATTACAAAGATTTTCCCAAATCTCCATACCTGTATATAAAATTCAGAATCTGCGGACGGAAAATTGACAGAGTTATTGCGTAGGGAAATGTACACAGACAGGTGCACACACAGGCAGGCAGACACTTTCATATGTATAGATATACTAGCATTTCGACCCGGCGTTGCCCGGGTGTTTGGGTGTGTATGCCGAGCCAAAAAACAAAAAAACAAAAAAACACGGTCTATTTTTTTTAATTTGACCCCTATTGTTTTGGGCTCAACTTCAGTTATTAAGTTAGATCCATGTCCACCAAACCTATATCTAAAATTTCAAGTGTTTAGACAAAAAAAAATGTCGGAGGAGTTTGGCAGAGTTCTCAAAAGTCAAATCGTTAAACTTTGACCCCCTTAATCGCCACATTTCTAGCCAAAAAACCGATCAGATCGATTTTCCCAAATCTCAGTACACTGTATATCAAATTTCGAGTCTGTAGACTAAAGATTAACAGAGGTATTGCGTAGGGAAATGTACACAGACACAGAGACACCAGACAGACACAGACACGTTTTATTGTATATATATATATATATATATATATATATATATATATATATATATATATATATATATATACTACCATGGGTGCCCGGCGTTGCCCGGGTGTTTGGATATGCATGCTGAGCAAAAAACAAAAAAAAACAAACAGACAAGAAACCGGTCAATTTATTTTTAATTTGACCCCTATTATGACCCCTTAACATTTATTGTTTTGGGCTCAAATAAACTTATTAAGTTAGATCCATTCCCAAGGAACCTATATCTAAAATTTCAAGTGTTTAGACCAACAAGTGTAGGAAGAGTTTGGTAGAGTTCTCAACAGTCAAATCGTAAAACCGAAATCCGGTCACATCGATTTTTTCAAAATCTCAGTAGCCTGTATATCAAATTTCAAGTCTGTAGACTTAGAGTTATTGCGTATGGAAATGTACACAGACACACACACACACACACACAGACACACACACGCACACACACTTTCACTTTTATAGACATAAAAATAATAGATAGATAGATAGATTTGTTTAACAAAAATATATACGCATACATAATTATATATGGAAACAATTTTGTGTTTACTATATATTTTTTCGCAAATATTATGCAAGTATAAATCATGTAGAATATCTGCATGAATATAATTACAGGTAATATTCAACTAAAGATGATTATCCCATTAAAAACCCTAAGCAACTAATAGGGAATTAATTAAAATGAATGTTTAAAAGAATATGCAAATTAGCTAGATCGTTTGCTAGTGAATGCAATTCCACAGCCAAGATATAAGGAAATTGTGTTTTATTTTTAAATAAATAGAAAGGATGGTTTTTAATATGAATATCAATACACACAAAAGAAAACCAGATTTATAGGAGTATATAGATAGATAGATAGATATACTCCCGGGGGAGGGGCGTCCGGCTTTACCCGAGTATATGATATTTTAATGTGTCAAGATATCGTATATATTATTATAGAGTTGGGATTAAAAAGAAAACGTATTTAGATGTCATCAGTTGGAATTGAAACTCAACCTATAGCATTGAAAGCTGGATAAGCAACAACTGTACTAAGGTGACACGCATATAAACTGGTTTACAATAAAAACTTAAAATAAACTTAGGTGTACAATATGCTTAACGATTTTTCCAAATTAAACCATTTTGACCCCTTAAAAAGAATTTTAACCGGCTACAGACCTAAAAAGAAGGTCCGTGACAAATCCAATCATTTGAGGTCCCCAGCGCCGCTCTTCGACTTTTTATTTCAGGGGAGATAGTGTTTGAAAATATTGAGACTGATAGACGGACATATAGCAGTTTTTATATATATATATATATATATATATATATATATATATATATATATATATATATATATATATTTACACATACACATACGCACACACACACACATATATATATATATATATATATATATAGTAATTTATAAAATATATATGGCGATTAAGCAACACTGAATATACCGCGTTTCATCCACTCTAGGACTCTTCAGTCTTAATCGCCATATATATTTTATAAATTACTAACTAGCTCTACCTACGTATTGAGCACTTTTGAAGTAAATACTTAAAGTTTACGCATAAATTTATACTTTCGTATATTAATTTTATGTGAGTAAATTAACTAGTTATACACACACACACACACACATACACACACATATATATATATATACATAAGGATTATATCGTTCTTGTTTCCTAGATGCAAATCCGCTGAAGTCATGTTGTTTATTAAAAAGTTCTACATGAAAAGCCGAACGTTTGCAAGATAAATCTTATTTGTTAAACAACTTTTTAAAACTTGGCTTCAAAAGAAGATTAGGGCTTAATACATTGCTTCACTAAAGGAAGTTGTAGCAAAAATATGTATGCAAATATGTGTGGAACAGTATTTGTACAAATAGATATACTATATATATATGTATATATATATATATATATATGTATATATATATGTATACATCGTTACATGTTTATATATGCATGCATGTCGGTATTTATATGAAGTTAGGTGTATTATTGTTATATTTGTATGAGAATAAATATGTAGGTATTTGTATTGTTTGAAAAATATATTTGTATATGGATCTCTTCTTCTATATATATATATATATATATATATATATATATATATATATATATATATATATATATGTATATATATATATATATATATTCTGTTTTTATTGTTTTTAATGTCATTTTAATTTTACCTATTACATGAAATAAAATCTGATTTCTTTTTCGGTCGAATGTTTAATTGGTAAACACTCTTTCAAAATGCCAGTAATGTGTTTTGCAAAAGGTTAACTACCTTTTTTTTTGACGTTATACACCGAAATATTCTTTAAAGCATTTTTTACAACGTGAGGAAAAATGCAGGTCGCTATGACATTTCTCGTTTGGAAAGAAAAGAAAGTAGAGGGTTGAAAACGTAAAAGTTAAATGAAAGAAAAAAGAAATGTAACGAGAAGGAAAAAAAGTAAAAGAAAGAAACAGAAAAAAAAACGAATAATGAAATTAAAAAAAAGAAAGAAAACAACAATGAAGGAAAATTAAATAGAAAAATGAGAGAGAAAAAAAGTGAAGAGAGAAAATTAAGTAAAAATTTTATGTGATCTTGCTTTCGGCAACCGCTTAACTATAACTTCCCTCATGTTATCTTTAAGTTCTCACATTCAGAAAGCGATATTTCTGACTAAGAGAGAAGAATTGCTGTTTTCTGGGTCAGAATCTATTCCATCTAACACCGATAGTTGGCAAAATTTAGACTTCGAAGTATTATTCTTTTGCTCCTACATCAGGTGGCTTCTTAATTTGCCTGGAGCGATTTCCACACAAAAATAATGAATAAAACCAAATGCAAAAACACACTAAAAATAAACTATGTAAAAGAAAAAAAAAACAAAAAGAACATGAGGAACAAGGGCAAAAGTACAGTAAAAGAAAGAAAGATAAAAATTAAGAAAAAAAAGAAAAAACTATAAAATTTGTAAAAAGAATCACAAAAGAAAAAAAAGGAGGAAAAGGGAAAGGGAAACATTTAAAAACAAAAGAAAAGCAGAATAAAAATTAAAAAAACGAAATAGAAAAATGGAAATAATGGGAAAAGAAAGGAAAGGAAATAAATAAAAAACTAAAAAAAGAAATTTAAACAGAAATAAGGAAATACAAAAAAAAAAGAAATATAAGTAAAAATGTGGAAATAAATATTATTGCTACAAGAACAACCCAGTTGCAGTTATTTCACAATATTGTTTCGGTCTTCCTTGCAACTGAAACTGGACACAACGTGTGTTGGTCGGCGGACGACTGTCCACCTAGATTGCAATGCTCAGTGTTAGTTCGTAATAATACAATATTTCATTTGGTAACTGCCATATGATGAAATCCCACATTGCTTCAGCTGTGTTTTAGAATATAGTATTATATTTAGTAAGTGGTATATTCTAAATCAAAAATGTTTAACGCAAGAGACAGATCAAATGTTCGTAAGTATACAGTATTAGATGTAATACGTGATACGACATAATCACGTTGACACAATCGGTTCCCGCTGGATCACCGAAGTTAAGCAACGTTGAACCTTGTCAGTACTCAATAGGTGACTATTTGAGACATCTAGGTGGTGTATGTGCTACCCGCTTATCTTGGCATTGTTTCCAATCGTCCTGGAATTCTTCTTGCCACTGGACCCACACAGTGTCGATTGAGGAGAGGTGTTGTTAGAGATTGCGCAACCCTTGCCTCACAATTACACGCGAGTCTGCCTCTTCCGAGCCTGAACAGAGACAGTGTTATATCCTTAATCCAAAAGTTCTTATAACATAGATAGTCTGCAGAGAATGATAAAGTATAACATTTGATAAGTTGTATATGCTGAATCAATGTGGGATCGTAATCAGAGATGTGTGCAGAACAGCTCTATTAATTTTACACAAGCCTATATAGAAAGAAAGGACGTGCAATAATATTGTTATATTTTGTAAGTTGTTTATGTTGTTTCAGAAAGTGCTCAATATCTCTTATAGAGCCGGTGTAGTGATATTACTGTATTGCCTTTATATGCGGTATATAATAAACCAAAATATGCCTGATACCATCAATAAATTACTACATTTGTAAACTGCTATATATTAGAGATATGTGTAGGAACATGGGGAGAGATGGCATACAGAGAGAATGAAACTGATTTATAGATACAGTGCTATTTAAAAAAAGAGATGTTATACTCACGTTATAGCATTTTTCTGTCTATGACATTTACAACATCAATTAATCATACATATAGTGTGTGTGTGATATTTATGTCGTTTAAGATGATGGCAAAAAACATCGCTAATAGGTCGGGTTTCAAACCTTCTGTGAGTTATAAGAAAAGTTATAAATATATACTTCATGTCTACTTCCTGAAAGCTTGACATTATTAGGAGAGGACCCGTAGTAAGTACTGCAAAAAAAGCAATGGTACCATGCTCCACCTCCTATAGGAACCAATCAACGAGACTTTTAACTGTATCCTTTTTGCGTTGATCTATTTATTTACTAGCCTTTTTTGGATAGTATTTTATAATAGACTGGCATTTCATCCCGGCGATGCCCGGGTGTTTGTAGGTGTATATTGAGTAAAAAAAAAAGAAGCGGTTAATTTTTTTTTAAATTTGACCCTATTATGACCTCTAAACATTTATTGTCATGGGTTCAAATAATATTATTAAGTTAGATCCATGTCCAAGGAACCAATATCTAAAATTTCAACTGTTTGGACCCAAAGTTGTCGGAGGAGTTTGATAGAGTTCTCAAAGCTCAAACCGTTGAACTATGACTCCTTAACAGACAAATTTCTAGCCGTAAACGGATTATAAAGATTTTCCAAATCTCGAGCCAGTAAACTTAACATTGAGACTTATTGCGTAGGGAAATGTACACACACAGACGAACACACAGACACGTAATAATTTTATTTGAGCCCAGAACAATAAATGTTAAGGGGTCATAATAAGGGTCAATGTTAAAAAAATTGACCGCTTTGTTCTTTTAGCTCAACATTTCTAAAGTTAATTGTAATTCTTATATATATATATATATATATATATATATATATATATATATATATATATAAATGTAATTCTTGGTTCGTTCAAAGTTTATACAACCATATTTCTATATTACCAATTTATTTGAAATTTTCAGACAACCCATCTTTAGAGTCGAGGGATGTTTCTATGTTATTAAAATAATTTACATCGCCAATTATTAAAATATTAAATAAAATAAATATATTTTTCGTAAGCCGTTAGTGCGAACCTGTTTTTTTTTTTTTTTTGATAGAACTGAAATTCCGGTTCGATTCATTTCAGATGAAACGAATTAGAAGATTTAATTTTCTGTTTACTCGATAAGTAAAAAAAAAAACATAATTCATTTGTTTATCTTCCAAATTTTTTAATTTCACATTTTTTCTTTATTATATCAGGGAAAAAAAAAAGTTTGTTGCTTGCTTTTTGAGTCGAATTCGTTTTTTTTTGTTTTTTTTACTTTTCGATATAAGAAAATATGAACTTTTTTATTATTAACACTATCAATTGTTTGGTAAAAGTACAGGTTTTTTTCGAAAAAAAAATACGGATTGATGACGTGCTTAAATAATATTTGGTTCTAATGCAGATAGTGGTCCGCGCTATTTTTTAAATCGTATTTCCACATTTATTTAAAGTTTTATTATATGTTTTTTTTATTCAATTGTAATGTTAAAATACAGATTAGGTACAAAACACGCTCCCCTCCCCATGTTGAGAATGCCTTTTTAAATAATAACGTAATTATTTCAGCACGGATCACTCCCTGCATGAGTACCGTACTTTCATCTAACAATTTAATAAACAAAACATGGTACTTATGCAGAGAAAGTATCGTGCTAAAATAATGACATTATTTAGAAAGCCATTCTTAACATGGGGAGTGCGTTTTGTAACTATTCAATACTCTCACTTAACAATTTAATAAACAAAAGATGGTACTTATGCAGAGAAGGTACTGTGCTGAAATAATGCTATTAAGAAAGTCATTCTTAACATGGGAAAGGGAGGGTGTTCTGTAACTATTTTATACTTTCACCTAACAATTTAATAAACAAAAGATAGTACTTATGAAGAAGAAGTACTGTGCTGAAATAATATCGTTATTTAGAAAGCTATTCTTAACATGGGGGGATTTGCATCTATTCTATACTTTCACCTAACAATTTAATAAACAAAAATAGATAGTACGTATGCATAGAAAATACCGTGCTGAAATAATGTTATTTAGAAAGACATTCTTAACATGGAGACGGTATTTTGTAACTATTCTGTCCTTTCACCTAACAATTTAAAAATAAAACATGGTACTTATGCAGAGAAGCTACTCTGCTGAAATAATAACGTTATTATTTAGAAAGCCATTCTTAACATGGGAATAGGGATGTTTTTTTAATTATTCTGGACTTTCACCTAACAATTTAATAAGCAAAAGTTAAACTTAAGCAGACAAGGAACAGTACTGAATCATTAACATTATTTCGAAAGCCATTCTTAACATGGGAGGGAGGATGTTTTCTAACTATTCTGTACTTTTGGTGCTAATGCAGAGAGTGATCCGCGCTGTTTTTTAAATCGTATATCCATGTTTAATTAAAGTTTTATATGTTTTTTTATTCAATTGTCAGATTAAAGTACAGAATAGGTACACAAAACTCTCCCCTCTCAATGTTAAGAATGGCTTTTTAAATAATAACTTTATTATTTCAGCACGGATCACTCTCTGCATGACTACCGATTAATGTGTTGTTGTTTGATTTTTTTTACCGTATTTTTTTTTTTTTTTTAAAGAAAACCTTTTTTAACAAAGATTGAAAGTACACGTTTTTTCTTTTCTTTTCTTTTTTTACAGAAGTTGTTTTTATATAATGCTTTTTCTTTATTAAAGAAATTGGGTACTCGTGTACTTATTTGATCCGTGCTGAAATAATAACGTTATTATTTAAAAAGCCAATCTAAACATTGGGAGAAGAGGGTGTTTTGTGCCTATTCTGTACTTTAACCTTACAATTGAACAAAAAAACGGTAAATTTTTAGATTAAGTCCACATCCACAATTTTCTTTTAAATGACGACATTTATAAGTTTTTAGCTATGCTGAATACGGAAATCGCACTGACATTTTGGAGAAATAATAGTTATCGAGATATAAAAAGTTTTATAATGCATTGTAATCTCTTGTGGCCATCTTTTTTACACGCTTGCGCGCGTCATAAACAAATCTACGCGCGTAACAAAGATGACCGCCAAAGAATACAATACATACAACAACTGTTTATATCTCGATAACTACTTATTTCTGCAAAATTTCAATGCGATTTCCGTATTCAACATAGTCGAAAAACTTTAAAAGTCGTCATTTAAAAGAAAATTGTGGAGACGGACCTAATCTAAAAACTACCAAAAAAACATAAAACTTTAATTAAACTTGGAAATATGATTTTAAAAAAGTAGCGCAGATCAGTAAGTGCATTAGCACCCATTAATCGACTAACGTGATCTTATTACCAAATAAGCTCTGGCTACAATGTTGAACGTGCCGTTCACATTGCTTTTTTTTTCAAGTTATTTCACAATATCTTTTTATTTTTATAATTTCACTATATCTTTTTTTAATAATAAATTGCCAGTTAAAAGCACAGAATAGTTGCAAAACACCATCCCCTCTCTATGGTAAACTATTAGGTACCCATGTAGAGAGTGATCCGTGCTGAAATAATAACGTTATTATTTAAAAAGCCATTCTTAACATGGGAGGGGGTGTTTTGTACATATTCTGTACTTTAACCTTACAGTTGAATAAAACACATATCATAAAACTTTAATTAAACTTGGAAATACGATTTAAAAAATAGCGCGGATCAGTAAGTTCATTAGCACCAAAAATTGTTAGGTGAAATACAGAAAAGTTTCTACCAAGAAAACCATTATTTTTTTATTTGCTATTCTTACCAAAGGGAGGTGATAGTGTTTTGTCACTATTCTGTGCTTTCACCTAACTATTTATTAAAAAAAAAAGGTATGTTTTCACATTAGGTCCACCTCCACAATTTTTTAACATGGGTAGTTTTGGGGGTGTTTATTCTGAAAGCCGTTCTTAACATGGGGAGAATGCTAGTATTTATTCCAAAAACCGTTTTTAAAAGACGAAAGAGAGGTAAAAGGTTAAAACACATGGTTAGGCATGGGTGTTATTTATTCCGAAAGCCGTTCTTAATATTGGGAGGTTGGGAGTGTTTATTCATGGTCCTCAGTGAATTATAGTGCATAGTACAGGTCTTTATGTCTCCAAAACTAATTGCCTCTGCAAATTTTAAATGAGATTTATCTTATTCAGCATAGTCGAAAATTGTGGAGGTGGACCTAATGTAAAAAAAATACCCTCCCCCCAAAAAGATATCGTGAAATTTAAATTTAAGCGCGGTACTAAAAATAAAATTAGACAGAAAAATACACCTTTTGGTTTGTACTTGCAGAAAGACTTGAAAAAATTGTCAACAAAATCAAATATATAACAAGTAAATATTTTCAAAGGCAAGATAAGTTACTTTTGGATAATTGGATAATTATTTTTGGATACTATTGGATAATTTTTAGTGTTTTTATTGAGTTTCTACTACTGTACATATAGATTCGAAAAAGTTGTCAAAAATACATGTTTAACAAATATTATCCAAGGCACGATATGTTACTTTATTACCAAAATGGATTTTTTTTAATGTAAAATGCTTATTCGGCTCGAAAAACACAGCGTTTACTGCTATATTACAAATGGCGGCAGACTGTGTTAAACACATTAGGTTTGGGAAAATGAGTTAAAAATTAAAAAAAAAACTATACAAAATACTGTTAAAATCCACCGAATACATGGCTGCCTATATCACGGTAACATATATTGAATGAGTTCCTGACAGTACTTTCTATAGTTCTTTTTAGTTTTAACTCATTTTCCCTAACTTAGCTTGTTCAACAAAGTCTGCCGTCATTTGTATTTTTCAAATATACAGAAAAACACTACATGTTTTCGAACCGATTAAACATTTTACACTAAATAAAAACACTAAAATCTTATCCAGTTAGGTGCTAAAGTAACTTATCTTGCCTTTGATAACATTTGCTATATTTATTTTTCAACAACTTTTTCGTCTCTGTGTTTAGTAATACAAACCCAAGTTATTTACTATAACGTTTAGTCGGCTCGAAAAACAGTGTTTATCAGTGTATTTGAAAAATACAAACGGTGACGGACACTGTTGATGATGTTAAGTTTGAGAAAATGATTTAAAACTAAAAAAACTATAAAAATACTACCAGAAACCCACCAAATATGTCAGCCTATGTCACAATAACATATGATCAGCAGGTTTTGTGACACTTTTTTGTATAGTTTTTAACTGATTTTCCCTAACCTAACGTATTCAACAGAGTCCGTGACCATTCATCTTTTTCAAATACATAGATAAACACTGAGTTTTTTTAGTCGATTAAACATTTTAAATTAAATAAAAACACTAAAAAATTATCCAGTTAGATAGAAACGTAATTTACCTTACCTTTGCTTTCATTTATTCGTTTTTGGATTACTTTTTCGAATCTGTGTATAGTAACATCCCCTTACCCAAATATTAATTAAAAACTCACATTTTTGAATACAATAAAAAAGAAAACTATTTAGCGTTTCAACGTTTTAGCAACTTTCGGCTTAATTCACTGAATGTTAGTCGAGCCCAAGCCATGATTGACGGTAACTCCCGAGGATCCGGATCCAATTCTGCAAGAGTACTATTTTTTTTTCATTTTCATCTTTTTTTTACTTTTTGGAGTGGATTGTTGTACTAACAATATAAGAAACATGCATTTTCTCTTTTTATTAGAATTTTCCATTACACCAAATTAAGTCACAGAAGCGCGTGGCAAGGTACAGCTAGTATATATATATATATATATATATATATATATATATATATATATATATATATAAGAATTGCAATTAACTTTAAAAAAGATAATCCTAAATAACTAACTTAAAATATATTATAAATATTAAAGACGTAATATATTAATCGTCTTATAATCTTTCCATTTTTTATTCTACACACAATTTATCTTTCTTTTTTTAATAATATATTAAACTCACACTTTTTACCTTGTACCCATTTGTGAATTATTTCACGGAATTCTGCCTTTTGGATAACATCGAGATATCTTTCGGTAAGGCGATTCCTCTGTATTTTCACTTCAGGATACCGAACTGTTACCGACTTTTCTTGGATTTTACCGTTATTGGATATTCTTTTCTTCACTTGACCATCCATTCACGTGAAATCATTTTTCCTTTTTTCCCCATTCAATCTGCTTACTTTTACCAATAAAACTATATGGCTTACTTGTAGTTTCATTAAATACTTTTCAAGCAAAATCCGACTCCACACTTTGCTTATTCCTACTATCTGATGAGGAGGCAAATATTTCTTTCGAATCTCCGCGGATTAAGGACAATCCACTATATTTATGCCTTCTTTTTGAAAATTAAATATGTTTTAACTCTTCTTAAAGTGTTTTAACATGTTTTATTTATTCTTTGTTCTTTTGTATATATATATATATATATATATATATATATATATATATATATATATATATATGTGTGTGTGTGTGTGTGTAATCATCAACATACAGTACTGTTTCGCTGTTTCTCATCTCGTCATTGCGACTAGACAAGCAACTGCCTCAAGCCAGGATCGATACCCGATCGCCCAAACGATTCTAACCGTTGCGCTATACGGCTGCTGTTATATAGGCAGTGAATTAACAATATTCTGACATTGTCCAAATACCTAAGCTCAATTTGTTTACACAAAGAGCATTGCTTCATACGGTAATGGTAATGTGCATACCACTATATAACTTTTAAATTCAGTTCTTTTACTTAAGTAGGACAAACTGAATCCAAATGCAAGATGTTTTAATGTGCAAATCTAAGCAAATGAGGCATTTGAACATTTAAAAACTATCTTTTTGTATTATACTCTTCTTCATTGTGTTGGAATTCAATAAAGTGCATTTATATTTCTTCATTGACCCTGACTACACCACTGAATATATATTTTTCAATCTTGGTTTCTTTTAGGCTTTTCATGAACACTGTTTAGTTTATCAATATATGTGCTTAATAAAAAATTTGACTGCTTACAAATATTATTCTGCGAAAATAAATTTCTTTGGATGATAAGTTTCATTTCTTGAAAATTCATGGATTATGGAAATAAGTTTAAATTTTTGTATTCCTTTTCGAATTGTAATTTTTCATGAAATTCTTTTAAAATTTACTGAAATTAATTCCAATATTTCATTATAATATTGCTCTATGTCGTATAAGTAGCTGTTCTATCTGCGTAGATTGTCTTATGAATATTAAACTAATATTTATATGGACATTGCTTTTTTTAGTATTATACAGCCTGTAATTTGATAGTATTTCAAAATTTCTTGTTAATGTATATTGTTTTTAAATCCCGAAGCATAGTTTCGTGGAAAACTACTGATGAACCTTTTAAAGAAATTTGGTAGTATTGCTTGTTCCTGTAAAAAAAAAAAAAATCAACGATACGGGAGACTAATTAGCTTACTGATAAAATAATATTCCAATGAAGGACAATAAACTTTTTTTTTAGTTTAAAAGGTGAGAAAATAAACTTCCAATATTATATATATATATATATATATATATATATATATATATATATATATATATATATATATATATATGTGTGTGTGTGTGTGTGTGTGTGTGTGTGTGTGTGTGTGTGTACAATATTTATTACGACACTATATATATATTTCGACCTTGAAATATGTATATATCGTGTTGTAATAACTATTGTATCTTCAGCTCTCCCATCCACGATCGAGCACTTTATTGGATTTTTTTCGTCGCCCCCTGACACGCTATATATATATATATATATATATATATATATATATATATATATATATATATATAGTAATAAGTTAGAAACAATATATATGGCAATTTTCTAACTTACTACCTAGCTCTACCTATGTATTGAGCACTGTTAAAATAAATAGTACGCGCATAAAATTATACTTTCGTATATTAATTTATGTGATTAAATAAAGTACTCAAATATATATATATATATATCTATATATATGTATATATATATATATATATGTGTGTGTGTGTGTGTGTGTCTGTATATATATTCTAAAGATTAATAATTAATCATTATGAATCACTTTCAACAAGAAAAACAAACAAAATCAAATCGGAAACGATATTCATTTTGTTGTTTATCTATTCTCATTAAGTTTGTGTGTCTGTTTGATAGTGTGTCTATTCGTATTTCGATTTATATGTAAAAAAACTACACTGGTTCACAAATTCATTTTCATATTTAAAACGGTCTCCTACATATCTGTATTACAGCATGATATCTATAGACACGGATTATTCAAACAGAAATCTACATGAGACCCCACAATATTTATTACGAAAGTGTTATGTATTGGATTAAACGTATTCCAACTAGCGTATTTTTTTTCAGGAAGTGAAACTGGAATTGTTGTTAAGGGAACTTGGCTTTGCCCGATCAAATTCTCCTGATCTTATTTAATAAATAATATAATTTGTTAATTAATTAGAATATGCTTTCGGGGGGTATTCTGCCAGTCCTGTTCATTTTCTTCTGTTATCGACTTGGATTTCCAATGCGTCCCCACTTTTCTCGTGTCTTAGCTTACTTTTGTACACACGTAGCCAACCTGTTCTATTTCTTAATTTCAAACTTGAGATGCATTGCCCATCTCAGGAAGTTGAATGCACTGCTGTTTTCAATGCGGTTAAACTTCTTCATACTCGACGTATTTGCAATGCAGCACTTTAAAAATATGTCGCCACTTTAAATATATACTATCATGCCGATTTTGGACACTTCTTCGTTGAATATAGTCACATTAAAGCACATATAAGTGGAGGTAGAAGGCTGTCTCGTGGGCTTGAAATTTTTGCATATTGTATTTTAGGTTGGCCTTAATTTGTAACAATAATAGATAAAATATTTCAGACATAACAGAATCTGGTCATGCCTGAAGTCTAATACACCACACTATTACCATAATCACTAGTCTTTTGTAGCATCTTTCATTGACCGTCAGCATCAGCTTTGGATTAAAAGGGATACCAGTGGCAAGTACTATTGCAGGCATACATTATGAGTCTAAGTGTAACCCAAACACCTATGAATAACGCTAGAGCTAAGTTAGAACTTTTATTATCTGAACAGTCCTGAGTAACACTCAATTGCCTTGCTGAGTCCAATTATGTGATCGGTGATGCAACCAATGCAATGGAAAATTAGCTGCAGTGAGCGGATTTGGGATTGATGATAATATTTTTATAACAACATCGTTTTGCGAAAAGAAAATTGATTTCAAGAGAACAGTATAAGTTGCTTTGCTAAGATGGGAGAAGAATCTGGCTTTAACAACTTTCAAGGACGGTCAGCGTGAGAACAAACTCGATGGAAATTTACTTCGATACGCGATTAAGCACGATTAGCATGGAGAGAGTCAGAAGAGAAGGGAAGATGTCGTAACGACACCTGATTGTCTAGTTTAAGCTAGGGAAGATATATGCGTATGCACGAGTGCTTTAGTCATTTCAGTAGTAGAATTGAGATGGATTAAATAGGGCTGAGCTGACAGCGAGCTGAACAAAAATCGCCTAACTGCTGGGTGACACACCGACTTTGAAATACCGCTGACAATCTCTCTTTCGCAAGCTGAAATCCTTGCGCAGAAGCTTAGGACCAGGAGCGGAAAAGGAAGTAATCAGTTCTGGTCAATGTGGAGGCAACCCTTCATATCGGACAATTACTTTTTAAGTCAATTAGTTTGGTCAATGTGGGGGGAACCCTTCATATCAGACAGTTGCTAATTTTGGACCCTGCCAGAGTGCCCTCTTGGGGGAGCAGGTTTTTCCTCCCCACACTAAAAAACGGCGTTGTGCCTTATTAGCTCAGTGGGGAAGCAAATAAATAAATAGCTTATTTTGCATAAACAGAAAAAGATTTGTGTTTGGTTAAAATCATCACTGTTGAAAATTCATCGCTTAACACTATCGCGAACAAAGGCACATCCCCATCTGCAGACTGTTGATGACAACATGGGGAGAAAAGAAAGAAAGAAAGTCAGATTCACGCAATTCTGGATGTCAATTTCCCAGTTATTGAGATTTACGATATAATAAAATTAAATCCGGAATTATGAGTGACTATTTCTCCAAGTGAAAGCGCTGTCGGTCGCAGATGATGTAACAAGTGTTTAATTATTGAATTTGATGTGATTTAATTCCAACTGCCTACACAATTATCTCGTACAATAGTATTATATTAGAACTATGCATTATCAGTCGCAGGAGATACGACATGTGTTGACTGTGGACTCTGAAGTGATTTAGTTTCAGATTTCTACACATTTATCTTTGTACAATAGTATTATATTAGAACTTTGTAGTTATATAATTTCTGTTAATATAATTTTTATAAAAAAGAAAACCAACGGCTGGAGTTTTTACTTATTTCTTCTGCGAAGAATTTTGCACTGCTGACGGACCTGATTGTTATTTTTCAGGGGCCATCTGCATGGAGAGGAGTGCCAACATGGAAGCCAGAAGAGGGCTGCGGCCCACGGATTAACAAAAACAATCACAGTCTGGCGTCTTACCAAGCACATTTACCTCAATTGGCGGACTGTTCCTGTTGAAACAGAATAACCAGAATCTCTTGTCAAACTGCGTCCCCCTGTAGACCATTAAGGGCAAACTGTCGTTTTGTGAGAGTCGTTCTGCGTGACTAGAATAACTGTTAGACGTTTTTTGGGCGTTCCGTGATCGGAAAGTCCCCAAACGAACTCATATACCGGCGTACCTCTCCAAAGTATTGTGCGTCGAATTATAAAGCGGTAATTTTAGAATAGTGCAGGGATAACGAATGTATGTATATATATATATATATATATATATATATATATATATATATATATATATATATATATATATATATATATATATATATATTCTTGTAAAGTGTTGGTTTCGGTTTGGATTATAGCGAAAGGAACTCAAGTTATATATATATATATATATATATATATATATATATATATATATATATATATATATATATTATACGTTTGTTTTCGGTTTCCATTCAAGCTGATGCACCCAAATCATGTGGATATATTTTTTTAGTTTTAAATCGCAACATCATAATATTTAAAAATCGATGGAACATTAAGTCTATAATAATACATACATGTTTACTTAGAAATTGTCTTATCAATTCTTTCATATTTTTTTGTTTTCGCTCGTTTGACTCGTTTGTCTATTGGTACTCTTTAATTCGCTGTTTTCATATCTAATTTTAATATAGCTTTTATTCAACTAGTTTCTGGCATAGAACTGAAGGATTCAGAAAATTTCTTTCTATTAAGAGTTTCTTCTAATCTATATCTTTGGTCTTATTACATACGGTTTTAATATTTAGTCTTATATATATATATATATATATATATATATATATATATATATATATATATATATATATATACTAGCAGTTCAGCCCGGCTTTGCTCGAGCCCTATGTACAGTCCATAACTTTATATACATATGCATATATATATTTAAATGTTTGACTTATGTCCAGGTAACCTACACCTAAACTTTCTAGTGCTTGGACCTAAAATTGGGGGAAAAGTTTGGTAGAGTCTACAAAGGTAAACTCTTTCAACTTTGACCTCTTGGCAACCAAATTTCCGCCACAAAACTGATTAAAAATCTTGCTGCATGTCTGAATATCATTCATGTAAAATTTCAAATGTTTAGACCCAAGCTTTGCTGAATAGTTTTCTAATGATCGCAAAGGTAAAATCTTTTTGATTTTGATCGCTTGGCAACCCAATTTTCGGTCACAAATCGATTAAAAAGCTTGCCCTATGTCTGAATACATGTAAAATTTCAAATGTTTAGATAAAACTTGGCTGCGTGATTTGGTAAAATCCGCAGAGGTAAAATTATTTTTAACTTTGATCGCAATTTTGACCCCATTAACATTCATTGTTTTGAGCTCAAAATGTCTGATCCATGTCCAAGAAACCTGCATCTTAAATATCAATGTTTAGACCCAAAATTAGCGAAGGAGTTTGGTAGAGTCTGCAAAGTTTAACTCTGACCCGTGGACAACCAAATTTCTGGCCGAGAATTGATTAATATGTTTTTCCAAAATATCAATACTCCTTATGTAAAATCTCGAGTCTCTGTACTAAAAATTGACAGAATAATTATGTAGTGAAATGTACATTCACATACACACAGAGGCAGACAGACTATTTCACCTATATATATATGTGTGTGTGTGTGTGTGTGTGTGTGTGTGTGTTAGCAAGATATTCCTTTTCAAAACAAATACGAACTAATACATCCATCTCTATCTTTTCGTTCTTTCCTTTAAGTTTCCAAAATTATGTTAAATGAAAATCTTTTTAGTAATAAAATATTCACTATGTATCCCCTGTCTTCCGATAATCATTTTTTCATGTCATTAGCTCCTAGTGACTTTATGCTATGCTTGCAGCTATTTCCATTAAGAAATACGACATGGATACATATGTGAAAGTTAGTTTGTGGGAATATTTTAAATAAAGCTGTTTCCATACTCGCAGTAACGGAATAGTGAAAAATGATTTAGAAACAATATACGAGGATCTAATTCGATAAAACTTATCTGAGTCAGGTTTTCATTTACCGTTGTATAGTATTAGCAAGGATAAAAAACTATATATTTTGATATTTCGAGAAAACCTTTTCCAAACATATAAGAAAAAAAAATTAATTGACGAAAAATTTAGCATTTATATTCTACACTTATTTCATTTTATTCAGCGTTTTTATTTTTTTTCGCGTTTCGGTTTTTATGGAAATGCAAGAGTCGTATAGAAAATACCTACATTTACATTTACGAGTTATATTCTAGGCAAACTACCTTATACGTTTTTATGAGTGATGAGACGATTCCAGTATTTTTCCAGATTCCGATACAATTACCGATTCGCTACTACATTCCCGATTCCGATACTATTACCGATTCTGTACTACACTTCCGATTCCGATACTATTACCGATTCTGTACTACACTTCCGATTCCGATACAATTACCGATTCCGAATACGAATATTTATAAAACCTTTAATATTAAACTATAAAAATGTTATTTTTCTCAATTACTGTAAAACAAACGTTAGATGCGCATATATATTCTCAAACATAAAAAAAAAACTTGTGCGGGCGATCGATAAATTTAAGCTTTACTGGATATTAATATCAATAAATATTTATTATCTCATTATTAATACCAGCAGTGAAAAGTTTTGTTGTATAAAAATCAAATAAAATAGATAATAAAAAGAATCGCTTTGGACACAGGAAAAAAGGCACACATATTTCTGATTCCGATACCAGTTCCGATACTTCAAAGTTCTGGGGTTTTCAATTCCCGATTCCGATTAATCATCCAAATACTAGTTGTTATGTTTCAAGTTATCATGAACTTCACACATTACGACCTATAAAAACAAACAACGACATTTGGCATTAAACAACCTAAAAGTTTCTGATATTCTGCCGACAAGCCAAGTAAACTTCGTGTCATTCCGTACGAAACAAGAGGTCCTTTGTTTGGTAACTAGTTAAATTGTTTGAAGGTAGAACATGTCTAATTACTGTTCTCTTGTTTCCCGTGAAAGCAAAGTTATAAAGAATTCTTATTGTTATCCTTCAGCTGAATTCTTTAATCATCTGAATAAGACTGTTTCGCTCGGCGGAGGTCGTTTATTTTCACCCTAGAAGCAAATATTCGTTTTTAAAATGAATGCGAACTAATTCATACATTTCTGTCTTTTATTTTTTACTTCTTTTGTAAAAATCCCCCAACTATTTCCCTTAAATAGATGTATATATATATATATATATATATATATATATATATATATATATATATATATATATTGGTAATCAAATGTTCAAATTAGGGTTGACATCTTTGCAAGTTGTAGCCAGGTAACGACGATGTGTTTGTATATATCTTAAAACATGTAATGACGGATTTTTTCAAATGTGCTTATGGTTTTTTATTATATTATTCTTATTCTTCAAAGTACTGTTCTCATCTTGGGTGTCATTTTTACAAGGTTTCGGTTCATGTAACCTACAACGTTCTTTAGGTATAGCTTATCAAACTCAAAAATCTTTCTTCCTGACTCGGAAATTTAGAACTAAAGCCTTTATTTAATCCACGAGGAGAGAATGTGTTCATTCCGTCAGCCATGACTGGGTAGCTGTCGCCGACTCTACGTATTGAAACTACAACATCTAGAAGAGTGTAACTTACAACTGAATTTTACTAAGTACTTTATTCAGTACACCACCCGTTTTTGCGTTCGTCAGAAAGATTTTCCAGTTCGACAAGATACAACTGAAGTACGTCTGAAGTTCCGAAGAATGCAAACAATATGAATAATAAATCATCTATTAATATACATCTCATCTGTCTGTTTAAATGTATGTATGTTTGTATGTCTGCCTAAGACTTTCGACAGAGGCGACGGATTTGCACGAGATTGGTATCATTTTGAAGCTTGATCCTCTTATTTCTTTTGAACGTCACCCCCCCTTTTTTTTCGATTGACTAGCCTTAATTTGAACCTTTCCCACTCACATTTTGGCGATTGACGCAACGGTAAAGACGTTACGTATTTTTTCACGTTTTTTTCCTCCTTCGCGGTACGGGTTCAAGCCTACTACAACTACTACAGACACCTCAAAACACCCGGGTAAGACCGGGCACCAAGGCTAGTCATCTATAAAATCGAAAAACACTTGTTTTTCAGTTGTATTGAATTAAATATACAGTTATCTTCTATTATATAAACGGTAATTTGTCTGTGTGTGTCTCTGTGCGTTCATTCCCTATGGACTCGAGAACAGCTGAGCCAACTTTTATGAAATTTCATACGAAGGTACTTTATGTGCCCGACAGTATTATATGATAAGTTTTCTATTGGTACATGCGAGATAAATATCGATAATCGAAATAAAAATAAAAAAAGAAGGAACAAGCGATTTGAACCGAAGTTAACATTAATTACAGCCTACTATAACACGTGCATTTTAAGTTATTACCACACAAGGCGAAACTCCCGACACATTACATCAACAGTGGGTTCATTCATATGACAGAGGTGTGTTCGAAATGAACGTTTCTGTTTAAACCACAATTACACAATGATACATTATTTGCTACATTCAAACCTAACGTTGGGTCTGTCTGCTAGTATTGATATAAAACGTGTTTTCACATCATCGATGTATACCTGCGAAACATGGGTTATTTATTTAAAGTACACTGCGTGTCAAATTATTAACAAGATAACATTATTTTACTAGTTTCAGAAACTTACCACTAGTTTCGTATCAAAAGCTTCGGAAACGTCGGCAATGCTGAGCTGCGCGTCCTGCGAAATTTTCGTACTCTTCCGCGTAATGTAAACAACTTGACATCGTAATTGTGTAATATACAGCATTTGCGGTGTGTTAAATTATTAACAAGGCAGTTTATTTCGTCAATGAAATGGGTCTTAAAACTGGTTTGAGTAGTTCTGAAAGAATACTATTACAGAGCAGCTAGCAAAAGGTAAAACTACCCTCGAAATATCGAAAATGATAGGATGGAACCACAAAACTGTGACAACTTTATCAAGGACCCTACAAAAGTATGTAAGAGAGTTGATAAAGGTAAATCTAAAGTTGTTTCACGCGTTCCATACTCCAAATAAAGCGAGAAGTTGTTAAGAACCCTGGGCAGACAAGTTGATAAGTATTTTACGAAGAATGTCTCAAAAAGTACTCAATGTCACTTTCAGAAAGAAGCGGTAATGTCCATTAAGCCTGTGACAAAGCCTCCATTAAAGCAGCATCACATACAAAACCGATTGAAATGGACAGAGGACAAAATGAAAACGGATTTATGCAAAGTTTAGTTCACGGATTAAAAGCATGACACTCATGATGGTCCATATGGCTGGAGTAAGGAATGGGTCCTGCATTGACGACATCGTCATCAGCCTATAAAGTGCAAACAACGTGGTAATGAGATAATGATTTAGGCTGGGATTATCAGATGTATTTTAGTTGGCCCATGGAGAGATCCAGAAGGCGTAAAAAAGACGTCAAATGCTTACATAGATTTTCTGATGGATCACTTTAAACCATGGCTGAAGAAGCAAAGGTTTACTTTCAGAAGAACTATTATTTTATGCAGTAAAATGCTCCCTCGCATGCAGCAAGCAAAAGCAAAATCTATTTGCAACAACTGGGGTCATCTGGCCTAAGGAATATAGAGTGGCCTGCGAAATCACCAGGTTTTAACCCAATTTAGAACCTTTGGAATATCATGAAGCGACGCCTCTATGCAAGTGGACGCCAATTGAAGCGCTCAGATGAGTTGCGGGATGCTCTCCAAGAGGTATCGCGAGGAATAACTGTTGACGAAATAACAAATTTGACTAATTCTGTGGACCAATATTTTTTGCAAGTCATTCATAAAAAAGGATCGCATATCCCCTACTTATTATGTAGCTATTGTGTTCTACGCATTTTTCCTAGTTCATTTAATGTTTGAAAATTATTTCAATAGACAAATTATGGGTGTATTGTTTTGTTTTTCTCAACCTCGTGTATAACTTGAAACTGAAATCAACAGATATTCATATCTACTGCCATAGTTTGACTAATACTGCTTTAAATCCTTTTATTTTCTGACTGGAGTAGCTGAATAGTATTGTAATCACTTTCTCAAAGTTTCATGGATTTTTATTCACTCGTCCCGTAAATATTTGAAAAACGGTAAACTCGTTCATAATTTGATACGCAGTATATATTACGTTTTGTACAATGTTTGGATGAAGCAACTTTTATTTGTCTCATATCCTGAGTGTTCGTTTTTGTGAGCTGGGTGACTTGGCGTACAAAGACAAAAACAATGCGTCTTACATAAGTATTCCTTGTTTTGATCGGATATTCTTTTAATTTTGAGTGTTATTTGTGTAACATCCCTGTCGATGAAGTTTTTTTTTGCATTCGCCAGACATCTTAGTTGCTAAAGATAATATCGTATTCTTGAATTTGTTTTTTATTTTTCCGTGGTTTCGTATGTGTGAAAAAATGTAAGTAAGTCTAATAAAATTTGTCAGGGGATTATCTCAATTTTACTATTGGAATTTTAAGGAGGGGTTATAAAAGTTTATTTTTATTTATAGTTAGATAATCCCCTGCCAAACTTTATTCGAGTTCTTTACCAACCATTTTTTTCCACACATACGAAACCACAGCGCCAAAAAACAAAAACAAATCAAAGAATACGAAACCTTTTTCAGAGCCAGTAACTTTTGTCAGTTCATTTCCAAGATGGCGACCAACATTCCCGACAAGTTCGCATGCGACATTGACCGAAACATTGAACAAATAGCACTCAAAATGAGAACAATAGTCCGATCAAAACAAGTTATAAAAACAATCAACCCTCAACTTTACAAATCAGAACTGGAATACGTAAACCTTTGCCATTGCTAAGAGGAACGTAAAAAGAGTCATTGACCGTCCTGCAATTAAAACGCTACTTATAGCCATCCATTATTTAAACATTGCACAAGTATAGAACTATTTTCAATAAATATATGCTTGTAATCAGATTATATAGCTTTTATAACTTTAAGTTTAAAAACTCACTTCCTGTGATGTATGGGGCAATCAAAGTATACCGTTTAAAATTCAATCCGTAATACATGTCTTACTTCTACCCGTTGCGATTAAATCTTTCTGGAAAAATTCTAGCTTTTGGGATTTCAATTTCCCCAGGGAGGCTTTCATCAGCATTTGTCATATGATGGGTAAGTCAAATAATACCATGGTTTTCGACCTGAATCCAGATCCTCAGCGTCTTTCCAGCGCCTTCCCGTTGTGATAAACATCCAATGATTTTCCCAATTACTAACTTAAAAAGTTTGATTGCTTAACAGCCATTTGTCCACATGTCTGACTACCCTATATAACAAATTTCTATTCTGAAATTTCTAAATTCATTTAGTATATATATTGCCCTCTCACACGCATTCTTACGTATGTCAGCCCATAAAAGAAACTCGTTTCTTATCGTTAAGTACTTTCACTTGAAATAAAAAGTCGATCAATTTTGCTCTTATGCGCAAATCATCATATAATGATTAGATTACCCTGACAGACGTAAAAAACATTTAAAAATAAATGTTTACATTTCAACGGTATTTCTCACAGTTAACGAATGGATTAGGTCCTTGTTAATGAAGCCAGAGATGGCTTCTGTTGCCGAGTTCGAATCTATGCACTGATGCTTCTCAAAAGGATGAAACACTAGTGTCTGTAGATATTTTATAATTATTATAGTAAATAATTACATATATTTTATATGTTTTGTTTCTTTATCGCTGACATCAGTTTGCAACTATTTGCACACGCGTGCTCGCCCTGTGTTACAATAAAAGCGCATATATATTTTTTTAATGAATTTTTAAAATAAAATTTGAAAAAATGTTCAAGGTTCAATCCTGAGTGTGAGCGACCGCCAGATACAATATCGAATTACTTAGGACTTCTATTAAGTGATGGCTGACGGTGCAAGAAAAGTTTGTCTCTGTGAATTATATAAAGGGTTACGTTCGAAATTCAGTGTAAATTCCGTGTTCTGCAGAAAGATTCTCCAATTAAACCAAATACACATGAAAAAGGTCGGATGTTACATCGACAGAAACGTTGTGAAAAAGATTAGAACACTGTCCTAAATAATACAAAAATCTAATCCCCATATCCATAATAAAAAAATGTAATATATATATATATATATATATATATATATATATATTAATTTAAATATATATATTAATTTAAATCAAAAAGATCAAAGAAACAAAAAAAAATATATTTACTGATTTAAAACCACATGAACAGTGAGAATTATATATATATATTTTTTTTCTCTCACTGGTTTTCCAACTGAAACCAATTTCCCTCTTTCCTCATTCGATTCTTTGCTTTTAATTTATCATTCTGACGTTTCCTCTTAGAGGGTCAGACGATAAGTCCTTAAGGAAATTTTAACAAATCTACCTGCCCGTTTTTTATTGTTTCTTTGATCTTTTTGATTTAATTTAATTATGTTTCCTCTGAAATTTCTCCTTCCATTTTTCTGTACCAAGAATTTACTTTATATATATATTTCGAACTAAGCGTGGCAGACAAATGGAAATATTAGGTTGAGAAAATGTTCTTGTGAAATTTTAAATTTTGATTTCAACTGATTTATTTTCAAATAAGTTTTTGTTATGAAACCTTTGCTTTATATACTATTTTAAATAACGTTTTACGCTCTATCTAATCGTTTAAACTGCATTCCTTTTAAAACAATTGTCTTCTTATCAAAACGTTGAATACAATATGGAAACAAAAAAAATCACACAAGTTTCTTATTTCAATTCAAGATAGGCGGAAAAGCTGCTGGAACAACTCGACATAGTTGACGGAATTTCTGAAGATGATGAGAGTAGTGGTCGGCCATCGGATGTTGACACCGATCAATTTTCGAAACCAATCCACACACAATTGTTCAAGCACTAGCATCTGAATTAAACGGAATGTATAAGGCGATCTCAATCACTTGTGAGACCTTGGAAGGACAAAAGACTTTATAAATGGCTGCCTTACGAATGGACGAAAACCAAGAAAACGCCGTTATGAAGTGTCATCGTCCCTCCTTTTACGCAACAAGAACGGCCCGTTTCGGGCTGTTATTTGCGATTAAAAGTGGGTTATTTTACGACAACTGGCGACATATAGACACCGAGGAACCTCAACGTTTCCCGAAGTCAGAGTTGCACTAAAAGAAGATCATGCTGACTGTCTAGTGGTCTGTCATTGGTCTCATCCATTACCGTCGAAACATTTACTACGAAGAATTAATGTCAAGAAATGGATGAAATGCATAAAAACTTCGACAATAGCACCCAATATTAGTCTACAGGAAAGGCCCAATGCTCCCCCACGATATTGTCTGACCGCATGTTGCTAACCCGACCATTCAGAAATTTAAGAAATTGAGCTACGAAACTATGCCTAATTCGCCATACTCTCCAAACCTCTCCTCTACCTACTATCCTTTTTTGAAACATCTCAACAAACCGCTGCATGATAAATGCTTCAAAAACCTAAGCGATATCAAAATTGACTTCAGCGACTTCAGCGCTACTAGAACGCAATATTTCTACGGTACTGGCATAATTACACTTGTTTTGCGTTGGATTCTGAGGGTGCTTATTGCGATCAATAAATTTTCGTTTGAGCCGAGATATCATCATCTAAATTTACAAGTGAAAAACGCAAGACATTTAAAAACAACTTGGTAAAATTTCTTACTTAATATTGATAGCTCGACAAAATTAATATTTAAAAATCAAGTTACAAATCAAATGCTATTTAACATAGTTAAGTAAAATCATTACGAAGTTTCTATTTTGAACATAGACATGGCATGCATGAACATTTAACATAACATTTGAAATATAAAGGTGACAGACAGATCGAAATGCTATTTTAAATTTAAGCCTAGCAGACCGAGGTAATCATCATTTTGAACGTAATCGTGCTATACCAAAAATGCTATTTCGAATTGTAAATAAGCTGACAGACCGACGAAATTATTTTTTTAAAGTATTCGGTACATATATATATATATATATATATATATATATATATATATATATATATATATATATATATATATATATATTCGTCTTCCTGTCTGTTTTTTCTGTTCACAATTTGTATAATACATACAAACGTTTACTTACTTTAGTCTTTCATTCATTTCTATAAATAGTATGCTTCTTGCAAACTATATACAATTAAGAGCTCATCTAATTTGCATATTACATTAAGAAAGATCGATTTTATTAAATAGCGGTATCTTTGTAAATGTTTCTTCCGAGAGAATTGTTTCAAGTATTCATTTAATATTGTTATTTATTAACTTTTAAACAATAACTATATTGATAACATATTTAATTTATTTGGAATTATTATTCCAACATCGATTTTTAAAAACCTTTTTAGAGTTATTTGCCACTAGGAACTCCATACCTTGAATAGTTTGTTTGTTTCAACAAAAAACTATTCAACAAATAAAATAATCTGATAATCTCAGTAATTTCCTAGCTTTAAAAAATAATCTCATGTAGATAGAAAAATGCTTGGGTTTCATTGATTTTTTAAAAATATTCAAACAAAAACAAAACTTACGAAAAAACTGAAAAGATTTCATTTGTTTTTCATTATTCTTTAAACGGCTATTCAGAAATCGGTAAATTTTTACGACGCGATCCAGCGTCGTTTAACACCTAAAAAAATAAGGATCTACTGCACCCTGTCTAAATTCCAAAATTTACACTTTTTTTGTATTTTTCCATGTTAATCTCATCAATTACAAACTTAACTTTCTAATGTAAAAAAGGAACATTTTTCCGACGTGACCAAGTGTCGTTTAACTCCTAAAACGTTAGGACCTACTTTTGGGGGGCCTAATATGCTTAAACAGCCTTTATTAATAATATGAGAGAAGACATTTTGAAAAAAAAAAACCATTAACATTTTAGAGAGGGGGGATCACTATTCTATATAAATTTAACGTAAAATAAGCACCCAATTTTTGGCCACTAAGCGTTCGCCGAGACACGTAACCTCTAGCATTTTTTCAAGTTTGGCGATCGAGGGGGGAAAAACATGACAAATACAATTTTTGTTTTTTTTGGGGGGGTTCCGGGAATTACATTTGAAACATAAAATAACGATAAATTCAATTAACTTTTATGAGACCATTCTGCACTTTCACTTAACAATTTCATAAACAAAACAAACCCCAAGATATTACAAATTTATTTTTTTTGGGGGGGGGGTCGGCGGAGGATTACATTAGAAACATAAAATGACGAAAACATTCATTTAATTTTTTTTTAATTAATTTTGGGTAGATCTTCATTGTATTTAGGGGTTCTATCATCTACTTGGCTATTATTTTGCGATCGCACGGGCATTCGCTGCTATTTTTATTTAAACAAAAGTTGTAATGATTTATCTTAAATTAAATATTGGGGGGTCTTTCCAGTGCTCAATATCGGGAGAATATTTCTTTTCTTTGTATCCTTTCTGCCGAAATATCTGGTAGAGTGGGGATCATGCACTTCGTTTCGTTTTACATGTTTTTGTCTTTTCTTTTATTTTTGGAATTGTTGTGGGGTTATCCACGTTGCCCATGTGAAAAATGATTAGTATAGCAGATGTGTTTCAAACGGAACTTCATGTCAACCCAAGCAACGCTGGGTACTCATGCTAGTACAAATATATCTATATATATATAAAAATGAGAATATGTGTGTGAGGACACTTCTCAACCGATATACTCAACGATTTTTTTTATCTTTAGACTTTGGAATTGTTTATATATGACATTCAGACATTTGGAATCCTTTTTTTTTTTCAATTTTCAATCGAGAAAAAGTTGTGCTAAGTTGTAAACAGTGAAAAGTTCATACGTGGAAGTCATTGAAATTTATCTGCTAACTATTTCACGAATGCGCATGCGTAAATAGTTCATATTATAGATTACTTATGTTAAGAATGAGTAGTTGTAAAACACCTTTTAAAGATCACGTAACGTTGGTCTAATGGTTATCGTACCGGACTCACTGTTTTGTTTTTGATCTTAGCTCGATATTTTTTCCTTACAAGAAGTTAACATTAAACAAACAAAAAAAATAACATAATACTCACCTGCACATTTTTCATGTTCTGTACTAATTAAAGTATAATATTTATACGTATTCTACAACTGAACAACGCCGGGCAACCTATTAGTCTTCTATATAATAACATTCAATGTTTTTGTGTGTGTATGTACACAAATAGGCTCCTATATGTTTTACTATTATACAAAACTGATTACATACAATGGGTGAAGAAGGTATGATAAAGTGGGCTCCCTGGAGGCACTTATTGGGGATAACCCTATGCACACCCACACCGTTTCACGTAGAGCTAAAAAAAATTGGCAGGATAACCTACCATGTGAAAGAGGAAGTTAGGGTTAGGGTTACACCGCTCATTTTAATCGACGACGGTGGGATACCAATAATGTCATTTATAACTGGAAACCAGATGTACATTCACACCGTTTTATGTACACTCGTAGATTTACCAAATGTGGCAATATAACCCACTGTAGACTGGGAAAAGTTTGGACAGGTTAGACCACTAACCCTTACCAAAGGTGGTGGGGCTGTAGTGGTAACACTGGTAATAGGGAACCCTATGAACGCTCACGCCGTTTGACGTTGAGCTACTACACTTTGCCGTAGTAATCCACCATGGGAAAGGTTTTTATGGGTTACATCGCTCACTCCCACCAACGTAAGTGGGGCCTCATAGGGTAACTTATATTGGGGAACTCTAATTAGTGGTCATACATTTGTGCCAATAAAGATTTCCACTACTGTCCTCCTTATGTGCGTTTGAGCAATTGGCTTCACTTCCACAAAGGTGATCCGAGTAATGCCGGGTCTCTATGTATGTTTGTGTGTTAACGTTTTTTTTGTGTCTGTACATCTGTCGTATGATTTAATAAAGCAGTATATGTATGTCTTTCTCTCTGTTTATATATATATATATATATATATATATATATATATAGATATAGATATATATATATATATATATATATATATATATATATAAAGCGAAAGGGACTACAAAAGGTATGTAGAAAATAAATATCAGTTTAAAATAACATAAAAAAATATTTATATTGTTATATAAATCAGATTTAATTTTCTGAAGGCTCTTTTTGAACCTAGTCAACTACGACTACTTCTGTTAGTTTAAACGAAAAACTGACAAAAAAATGAAAATACTATTTACAAAATTAAGCGTGAGAGATACACGAAATCGGTATTTCAACTTAATCATGACAAGTTTCTGATTTTTTTTTAGATAAAACATGTTCTCATCCTTAGTGTTATTCGCAAAACGTTTCGATCGATTTTCCTCTGGTGTACTTGCTGAGCTCGGGAATATCTCTCATCCCGTCAGCTATGATCGTGCAGAAGTCCTAAGTAATTGTAAATTATATTCTGAGTATTGCTTTCAAATCCATGTTAAGATACGCCATCGAAGGTTCCAAACTGGAATTGACACCCGATTACCGATCGTGTTAAGAAAAGAAATTAAATGTAATATGATGGTCGTGGAATGTTACGGCTCCACTGGCAAAGTAATTCTGGTTCTTTGATCACTACCATCGTGAAATTATCCAGAGCACAATTCGACAAGGCAAGATGAAAGAATGACATAACACATAACAACAAGATTACACATATGTATTTATATATACATCTATTTTATGTTACAATAAAACACAAAACCAAATATAGAATGCAATGTCCCAATGTTTCAAGACAAAGCGGAGCAAAAGAAAGAACGTCTTAAGTTAACCAATATCTTTGTTTTTATCTCTTAAACAAAACATAAAATGCAATGTTTCAATGTATCAAAACACAACGGAGCAAAAGAGGGAAGTAACTAAGTTAACCAACCTCCAGTAAAATGCTAATCCGACCTGAATTTTTCTGAGTACTTTATCCGTTACGCCACTGATACTTGCTGAAAATTCTAATATAAAATTTTGGGGCTAAAAACGTGTTTTTTTTTTTAGATGTGCAACCTTACTACTCATCTACATCTAAATAATACGAATGAAATATGACATATTAAAGTAAACAGTATTTCTAATTCAAGCGTGACAGAATTTCTCCTTAATATTTTGCTTCATCTGTTGCTTCAATTACTAGTTTTTATTTTCGTTTTTGTTTTTGTCTAACATAGTTCTGTTTATGTCTTATTTTTTTTCTTTTTTCATTTCCTCAGTTTTTATTATTGTCTGCCTTCCTCTCTATTTTCTGTACTCACTATTATCTTAGCTGTATTCAAATTCTTCCTTATCTATATTTTTATCTCTCTGTCTTCTCCATCTTCCAATAATTCTTCCTCCTACACATTATCTTTTTTTTTACTTAAGCTTTGAATTCTACTTTTGTTTTTGTTTTTTTCTACTTCTTCGTCTTTGCTTGTTTTCATCTCCCATTTTTGATATTACTATTCTTAAACTTCTTTTATTTCCTCTCTATTTTTCTTTTTATTGTTCAGTTTTATTCCATTTGTCTTCTTCTCTTTCCTGTTATCTGCTATCTCTTTCCTATTCTCTGCTTCCTCTTCTCCTTCTTCTTTACTGTCGTCTTCTCTGTACTTATCTTCTTCTTTGCCCACTAGCCATGACATATCTATATTTTTTTTCATTGTTAAATAATGCGTGACAGATTATGAGAAATGCTATTTTAAAGTGACAAATGGACGCGCAGATTTCCTGTAGAACTTCCAAAAATTACATCCGTCCATTGAATCGATATATGTATTTAAAAAAACAAAAAAACTTTAAAATGTTCAATAAAAAACTGAATTACGCACAGACAGAGCCTCGCATAAAAATGCTAGGACGTATCCTAAGATGAGGAGTTAAAAATTCCCCTGCAACAGAAATCCAAACAATTCCACAATTCTTCTCATAATTTACTTCCATTATCTTTTTTCCAGCAGTTTTTTCTTCTTGTTGTTAACCTGAAACATTTTTTATGTCCGGTAGATCGATTGGGCGCATTTTAAGACATTTTTTTTGACTTGGCATCGAGAAATGGTAATACGGCTTTAATTCCATCGGATTTGCATACATACGCGCCCTATTATTTGAAGCTACCTCCTATCTGTTCGCGGAGCTTTTTTCACCGTCGTCTCTGCGACATTTTTTTCTTGATGTTGTTTGTAGGAAGTGTTTTGTGCTTTTCTTACCTTCTTTTCACTTAATCATTTTGTCCCTTTTAAGTTTCTGTAGTTTTTTTTTTCTTAACACTCGCCTTTTTAGAGCAGTTTATTTGTTTTTTTTTTATATACATCGTTACATAATCTTTTTTTTTAAAATTCATTCATTGTTATTGTATTTTGTCGACTTTCATTTCGTTTATTTTTTTATTTCTGGAAATCCAGAGACTTTCTCATTTTCCTATTTTTTAATCCTTTCCATTTTCCATACGCATTTTCTCTGGTTATTCTTTTACCTTTAATTATTTTTCTTTCTTAAAACGATTCTTTTTTTTTTTCTGCCAAAAAACGTCCCTGTTTTTTGTTGCTTAATAATGGACATCCCTTTATTTCTGTCCTTTCATTTTATTTTCTTTGTTTTGCTTTCCTCATTATTTTACTTGCACTTCCTGGATATCGCATTTAGTTTGCGATTTTCTTCCCCAGAACTGCTAGACTTTGGAACTCCCTTCCGAGATTCTGCTTTCCAAACTGTACTGACATGCAGAAGTGCAAGTGTAATGTGAACATACATCTTACTGCTCATCTCCCTTCATAATATCCCTGCAACTTATGTCCCCGATAGTCGCCCCCTACCTCAAAGTGGCACTGTGCTTTGTTTTGGTTGATAATTGAATTAAGAAAAAAAATTACAATTGAAATTTATTTTTTTAAGAAAGGGAAATTTGAGAGGATTTAATAGAATAAGTAAATTTTGTAAATGAGTTATTTTTTCTAAATATTTTTTTTTTCTCAAAAAACTGTCCACAAAACGGCTGCCTTGTTTAATAGAAGAGGGCTGATCATAACTCGTCTATTTAGTCCGTTAAAAACGGTTAAAGTATAGCGCGTTCACTTAGAATGACTGCTTCATGCCAAATTATATATATATATATATATATATATATATATATATATATACAGAGAGAGAGAGAGAGAGAGAGAGAGAGAGAGAGAGAGAGAGAGAGATCTTTATTTCTGTAAGTGTCGAATCTTTTATCTAATATTCTTTTGTACTGAATTTTTACGGCGTATTTGTTCATTTTTTCATTCTTTTTATTAATCATTTATTTCCTTATAATTTTCATTGTTTCTATCTTTCAATCTTGTTTCTTCATCTATTTTAATAGATGACATATGGATTTTTTTATTATTTACTTTTATTCTTTATTTCTTTTTAAATATTTACTTCGACCTACTATTATTTTCAGTTCTTGTTTATTTTTTTTTAATATATTTTAACGGAAATCACCATCTTTTCATTTTCATATTTTCTATAATTTTCTGTTCCTTTTACTTTCCGATTCTTTTTCTTTTTTCTTTTAATGTTAATCATTTTTTTTAATGATTCTTGACATTCATTTTCTATTTCGATGGCGTTTCGATTCTTTATATCAATTATATTTGTATTTTATTTGACTTGACTATTTCATTCCTTTTTTATCTTTTTGTTCGTTTCTATTTTTACTTACGTTCCTCGATCTCTTTCATTCATTCCATTCACCCTTCTTAGTTTTATATTTGCTGTGTCCCCCTCCTCTTTGTCCATTTCTTCTTCTTTTTCTTCTTCTTCGTTTTCTACTTCTTCTTAATTTATTTCATTTTCTTCTTCGTCTCCTGTTTCTTCTTTTTTCTTCTTTTCTTTTTCTTCTTTGTTATCTACTTCTTCTTCATTTTTTCATCTTCTTCTTCGTCTCCTTTTTCTTCTTTCTTTCTTCTTTTTTCTTCTTCTTCTTCTACAATTTTCATCTTCTTCATCTCCTTTTTCTTCTTCTTCTTCGTTTTCTACTTCTTCATTTTTTTCATCTTCTTCTTCGTCTCTTTTTCCTTCTTCTTCTGCTTCGTTTTCTACTTTTTCATTTATTTCATCTTCTTCTTCGTCTCTTTTTTCTTATTGTTTGTTTTCTTCTTTTTCTTCTTCTTCTTCTTCTTCTTTTCGCTTTTCTTCGTTTTTCATCTTCTTCTTCGTCTCCTTTTTCGTCTTGTTTTTCTTTTTTCTACTTCTACTACTCCCTCTTATTCTCATTCTTCCTAAGGCAGCTTCGCTTTATCCATATTTCCCCACCTTCTGTGCAGTTCTTCTCATGCTGTTATTTTTTGTTGTTTATCTTGCTCTTCTCCTTCTTCATCCTGTGTTTTTTCTCCTCTTCTTCCTCCTCCTGCCGGTCTTTATTCAGACATCGTTAAACCAACGAGCGGCAAATTGATGCCATTGCCAAACAAAATGGCTTCATTTGCATTATATCCTCCGCAAGCAAATCCTGCATTTTAACCTAACATATTCGCTGGCAGAAATGTTTACCTTATGCTCAGAGATACGTATGCATTTCTCGTACTTTCTCACAATTTTATGTTCAACCAAGGAATAAGGTAAATCTAATAAAAATATTTCGACACAACATGAATAAATATTTACTCTTTTAACGGAATAACCCAAAGTGGTATTGATGTGTGGATCCCGGAAAACTTATTTTTATTTATGCATGTTAGCCGTAGAAAATAAAGATATGATACACGTTCATACAAAAATATACAGTTTTTATATATATATATATATATATATATATATATATATATATATATATATATATACTGTCCGAAAGTTCCGCAAATATCAAACTATTTCTCAGTTTGTGTTAAGTTTATTGGCAAGGCTATTTTCGATGCAAAATAAAATAGAGTAGTGTGAAAGTTCCTTTTTATGTATGGTTCTTTTAACGCAATACCAAGTGTTATTTCGGTACTCCTGCAATATTTTACCCACCGATTTCACGATCTTAGCCGAGCGTTGATCGACATCCGTCAGAAAACGCCGGAACATGGCGAGCGGTACGATACTCTATCAGCCAATCAGGGCGCTTCAAACGAACGCGCAGCAGACGAATAATTTTCATTGAAATTACACACATAGCGTTTCATTTCAGTTATTTTATTGTTCAAAGTAAAAATACACAGCCTTTCATTTCAGCTATTTAATTTAGCGATATCAAATCGCGGAAGGCTACCCGGTTTGGGAAGGAGCTTCTTTCCACATCCTCTGAAAACCCTTTGCTCCCTACTTTGCCTCTCTACAGTCAGTAGAAAATCTTCCAGTCGGAACTAAAGATAAACAGTAATTGTTGTCCCCCCCCTACAAACATTATTGAAAAAAAAACAAAAAAAAACATTGTTGTTACTGTTTAATAACGTTTTGTTAAAAACAAACAAACAAAAAAAACATTGAAGTGTTTATTACTGTTTATTACTTTCGTCGGCGTTAACGCCGAAAGCGTTCGTCAACGCTCGGCTAAGATCGTGAAATCGGTGGGTAAAATACTGCAGGAGTACCGTTATTTCTTCATGAAAAGTATTCTCTCAACGTGATGTAAAACATAAGTGATGGAAGTTTACTGACTAAGATATCGATTAATTTAAAGGGAGAAGTTATATTGTAAGTTCGTCATTGATGGCGGTTGCCTGTTTTAAATTGAATGGCAACGACTTTCAACTGAACTTTGTAACGTGCCTGTCACGTCGAAAATAGACACATAAATTAAACTGGAATAGAAATAAATAAAAATCCGGGTCGGCATTTTTTCTCTGTAACAAAAGCTTTTATTACCGTTACTTTTGGCACCGCTTAAATAGCCTCTTGCTGCCACATGTTTATTTTACCGGTCATGCGCTTTTCCTTTCTCCAACCGTTTGCTGGCCGCAGTCAGCTATTTCTCGCCTTCCTTTTACACGTACATTCTCTTCGACGAATACTTTGCTTCTCTCCGAGCACGAGTTGTATTTTTCTACTATTTTTTCTTCTTCTCCCGAGCACTTCCTAATTTGCATATGTGTGTTATTCAGCTAACGCTACTGCTGCTTCTGCTAAATTCCCCGCAAGCCAATCTCCTTCACTGCCGGCGACATCTTCCAAAGCGCTCATACGCAGTCTGTTACACGTTTTCATACGTTGTTTTTACATCATAACTGTAGTGTACTTTCGGCAGTGGCCTTACGCTTGACTCTGCGAGTAGACTTTCCCTAACTACGCCATATACAAAAAAGTAATGCCACCTATGCTTTTGTTACACCCAAATTAATAAGGTGGCTTTTTAAATTGCTTTACACTAATTACTAAACACATGCATTTATAAACTGAAAATTTAATCTTTTGTTGTAGATATTGACGGTGAGAGACTCTAGAAAATCCATACCTGTCATGAACGTGCATCAGACGCAGCGATGCCTCCTTTAATTCTTATATGCTGTTAAATTGGACGGATAAACATTGACCAGCGTCTGTGTAATGTTTAAGAAACCGGTGCAATTGATGTCGGTACAGTGAGGAGATGTGTTCATTGATTTCACATGTGGCAACGTGGAGGGGAGTTACAATGTCAGCTCTTAACATTTACGGCCAGGTCATTAAAAGAGGCTGGCAAACGTGCATTGCGAATGGTGGTGAAGACTGTGTACAGGTTGGAGCGATAAAATTCTCGCCCCACAAAACACAACATCATTCTATTTTCGTTTGATGAAAACATGTTGTTTTTTTATTGCGGACCATCTACTGCGATAGGAGTCTTCTATCATGTCTTAAAGTAATATAATGTTTAACGAGAAAAATTGCAGATACGCTGCTGTACAACTCATGCTCACTAACGATCAAAGTAATGAAACAGAACAATCGCCAGCATCCTCCCTAGGTTGCCAGGAACAACGGAGACGTGCCCAGGGTGATGAAAACAACGTTTCTGCCACGGTTTTAGTCTTTGGTGGTGTTTCAAGTGAGGCCGCATTATGCCACATCACATCTTCGAAGTCGGCTTGAAAGTGTATCTGGATGTGCTGATGAGTGTGGTGATCCTTGGTGCAATCAAGTAGCCTCTGGCAAATCCTGGGTGTGGCGGCAGGACTCGGCGCCGGCCGAAAGTCCAAACAGACCCAGAAGGAGTGGTACGATCTCGTACCATTCCCTTACTGGTCCACTCCTACTCCGACTTGAACCTACTGGACTACTTCGTTTGGTCATACGTCGAGAACATAGCCAACATGATCTCCCACAGCACCATGATAGCCGTCATCCGCTTGGTATTCGCCGAGCTTCCACCGGCACTTGTGGAAAAGGCATGCTCCCGGTTCTGGACCTATATGGAGGCGATAATTGAGGCTGAAGGCAAGTATATTGAGTATATATCAGCCCTACTGCATAATAACTAGACTTTGGAATTCCATTCCAAGTCACTGCTTCCCCAACTGTACTGACATGAAGAAGTTCAAGTGCAACGTGAACCAACATCTTGCTGCCCAAATCCCTACATAGTACCCCAGTAGTTGTTTCCCCTGATAGCAGCCCCCTACACCAAAGTGGCAATGTGCCTTGTTTGGGGTGAAAATGTAATAAAAAAATAAATAAAAATAAAGAAATAAAATAAAATTACCTGAATCATGTTTAAAATTAAGCTGTTTTGAGCTCTTTAACATTTTAGTTTTTGAGTTCAAAATAGGCGGCCTTACTTTTGGAATGAACATCTTCTGTATACTTTTAATATGATAAATCTATATAATTATTAAATTCAAATGACCTTGTAACGAATGTTGCAACCCAACATCCGGTTAAGACTTCCGGTTGCGCATGCGCACATAAACGCAAAATGAACGCGACAATTAAACGTATTGTTTTACTGTGTACGTTTTCAGCGTCCCAATTATTTTTTTCGTGTTTAAATTAAAAAATATATCAAAAACTGAATTTAACTTTAATATGGTATCCGTCCAGTGCACAGTTATGACAAACCCCTTATAAAAAAATGTCTCCCATGAAATTGAACATTTCCCAAATTATATTTGCATATTATGTGAACTCAAAAACACGCGGCTTTTTGTATTTTTTTTCGTAAGTATGCATTACTTCTAGCTAAAGTTAATACATAACCCTAAAGGCATTACTTCTTAAACAGCTTTTTAAACGAGTTAAAAATAACCAGACCTCTTCAATTTGATAAAAGTTCCATTATCGCATATTTATTATGGGTTGGTCGAACATTCTGGCATTAGATAGTTAATCCAATGTTGAATTTAAAAGAAATAAATAAAAATACAAAACTCACCAAGCCCCCCCCTCCCACTGCCACCCAACATACACTTTAAATATCGGCATAAAAGCAGCCTGACTGACTGGCTGGCATTCGTCCTCTTTAAGCTATCGCCTCCAAGCTAAGTCGAATGCTCCCAAAAGCTAAGAAACTTTTCTGTTCGTAACTTTTGCAGCCTATTAATCTAAAAACACTAACATGTCTATTTTTTTTATTTTTTATTTTTCCTTATTACAGATTTGACTTTAATCCTGAATATTTGTCTTGTTTTCTTATCTTTCTCCTAAATCTTTTTTGTCAAAAATACTATTATTAACCAATACTTTTTCTTATATTTAAAACGAAAAGAAAAAGTCTCCCATGAAATTGAAAATTTCCCAAATTATATTTACATATTATCTGAACTCAAAAACACGCGACTTTTTTGTATTTTTTGTTAAGTATGCATTACTTCTAGCTAAAGTTAATACATAACCCTACTTCTTGATCAGCTTTTTAAACGAGTTAAAAATAACCAGACTTTTTTCAATTCGATAAAAGTTCAATTATAGCATATTTATAATGGCTCGACCTAGATAAAGACAAAAAGTGTCTATGCATTAACATGGGAGGGGAGACTATCTTCAAGTACTATCCTAAGCCGGGAATGAGTAAAGAACTTATACTAAGTAGATATTCATAAGTCCTTTTAACCCTTTTTTAAAATTTTATTTTATTTATTTATTTATTTTCAATGGAAAGTAGATAATGCATGTGGATGTGTTATTGGCAGCTCCAGTAACTCTCGCTTCTCCTTTTCTGTCCTTCAGTCCTCATTTCCAATGAGTGATTTTTCTGACAAAGGGCGAAGAAAAAGCTGCTTTTTAGGTCGGCAGTGCTTTGTAAAGAGTAGCCTGAGATGTCGGAAATGTTCTTTTTCTATGTCTATTCTTGTGGTCATGTAACTAGTAAGGGTGCTGGAGGTAAACGTTTCATCTGGGCTGACGTTACCCGCCTGATAATCAGGGATCCGAACCTTGGATTAACCACTAAGGAGGATGTCCTATCAGCAGGTGCAAAGTACCGGGGCTGCTGTATTGCCATTTGCTGAATGGATTCTGGACAATACAGTAGTTTCTGGTAGGGCCTCTCGATGCCATACTAGTGGGTAATTGTTACGGCTTTACCTTATCATGTGCCACAAAAAATTCTTGTCTTTTTCTCTCTTATTTTCCCTCTCTGTCCTGCTCCAACCAAGTATACCGACCTGCTCCACAAACCCCAAAACCTCAATCATGACAAATCTCCCAAAAAGAAATTCGAATAAACCTAGAACCCCATCCACCAATGTATACCCCTACTACCAAGTCTCCTTCTCCAACATCAGAGGTCTACGTTCAAACTTTCGAGAGGTTGAAATACAATTACAGGAGACGAAACCGGACATATTCGTTCTAAGTGAAACTGGCATAGGGCCAACCACTTCTCTAAACGAATTCATAATTAAAGGCTACTCCAACTTAACATCTAAATCTGACCCCCAAGATCGCCATGGGCATGGAATATGTGCCTACATCAAAGATGGCTTTCCATGTGGTAGGGATATCTCCAGAGAAGACCCTAATTTACCTTATATGTGCTTTCGGGTTGCACAAGCTTACACCACTGCATTTATATTTGCCCTCTATCGCCCCCAAAACAGTGGGGTTACTATCTTTAAGAGCATATATGAGAAAATTGACCACATCCTGTCTGCTCATCCTTCAGCTAACATTCACATTTGCGGCGACTTCAATGTCCATAATGTGGAATGGCTGACCCACTCAAATAAAACCGATGACGAGGGGAGGTTTTGTCATGATTTTGCCATTGCCTATGACCTCACTCAGATTTTTAACGAACCAACCCGTGTGTCCGATACACCCGGTCAATATGCACGCCTTCTAGACCTTTTCTTCACAACTTACCATGACCTGTGTTCATGTTCCGTTCTGTCTCCTCTGGTTTCCTCTGACTACTCTGTTGTAGCAGTTAAAATAAAAATGAAATGTAATATGTCTTCAGACGTACCTCTCCATCGTACTGTATATCGATATTCTATGGCTGACTGGGATAGCTTCCGTACATTCATACCTGACCTACATCTGCATTCCATGTTTAAAAAGGATGTGTCCTCTATAGTATCAGACCTGACCAAATGGTTAATTGTAGGCATAGACCGATTCATACAATCCAAAAAATTCCAACAAAAACCTAACAGCCAGCTATGGTTCTCCCCTGAATGTGCTGCTGGCATTGCGTACAGAAATCACTTTTTCCATAGCTACCAACGTAATATATGTACGGAGACTAAAGCTGCTTTTAGGACTGCCAGTAACTACTGCAAAAGAGAAATGTAACATGCAAGAGAGCTATATGCCTAGTCTGTTTAATCCAAAGTAGCTGAGCAGCGGCTTGGTTCCCATCAGTTTTGGCAAATAGCAAACAGGATCTTGAACAGTAGCGTGCGTTCTATCCCAATTATCATCAATGGACCTGAGGTCATCTCGTAAGCATCAGACAAGGCCAGACTATTTGCCAAGAACTTTGCAGCTAATTCTACCCTATGCGACAATGACCATCAACTCCCTGTATTTCCTCCTATAACAGACAACACGCTAGGTAACATACACATATCTGTGCGTGGGTCGCCAAGCTTATCAAGAACCTTGACTGGCCCTGATGGCGTTCCATTTATAGTGCTGAAAAAGATCCAACCAGAACTTGCCCCCATACTTACCAAACTTTTTAAGCGTTGCCTTAAGGATAATTGCTTTCCAACACCCTGGAAACCCTCATCAGTATGCCCTGTATTTAAGAACTCAGGTGAAAAGTCATCTCCCTCTCAGTACAGACCAATAAGTCTCCTGTGTGTCATGAGTAAGTTGTTGAATCCATATTAAATAAAGAATTAGTCAACCACCTCAACAGAAACAACTTATTAGTGACATGCAATATGGTTTCCGCTCTGCAATATCTTCAGCACATGAGGTAACGGTTATATCACATAGGATTAGTGAATCTCTTGACAAAGGTTTCCTTTCCAGGGTAATCGCTCTTGACATATCGAAGGCCTTTGATAAGGTATGGCATAGACGTCTACTTCACAAGATTTCCAGCTACGGTATTACTGGAAATGTTTTCTCAATCATTAAACCATTTCTCTCGGATAGGTTCATAAGAGTAGTGGTTGATGGACAGAAATTAGAGGCCCAGAGTATTAATGCTGGAGTCCCTCAGGGGTCCACCCTGGGTCCAACTCTCTTCCTGATCTACATCAATGATCTCCTAAACACATACTTAAATCATTCGTTGACATATATGCTGAAGACACGACCATCTATGGCAACACATCGAAGGCTGTAAATGACAAAGTTTTCTTTAATTCTCTCTCCCCTGATCTTGGGCGTGTGGTACAATGGGGGAAGAGGTGGCTTGTCACTTTTAATGCATCCAAAACCAAGCTTCTATCTTTACATCATCAACGCTCCGACCCCCATCTGCCATCAATTGAAATGGATGGCTCTCGTCTTGGGGAGGCTCCATTTTTTGACAAGCTTCTGGTTTGACCTTTACTCCTGATCTGAAATGGAACACGTACATCAGGTCGGTTGCCAGGGACGCTGGGAAAATGGTGGGATCCTTCTACCGCTCCAGAAGATATCTCAATACTAATGCAATTCTCTATCTGCATAAAAGGCAAGCACGCCCAACGATTGAGTACTGCTGTCATATCTGGGCAGGAGCTCCTAAAAGCAGCCTATCCTGCCTTGACAGAATACAAAAGAGACTTCGTGGTTTAGTGGGGGATGCCCTTTTCTCTTCCCTGCAACCTCTCTCCCAGAGAAGAGACTTGCGAGCCTGTCTTTGTTTTATCGTTATTTCCATAGCAGGTGCTCGTCTGAGCTCTAATCACTCGTCCCCCTCGCCAATCTTTCACGAGAAACACCCGTCTGGCTGAAACTACTGTCAATAATTTTCCCCACTCTTTATCTGTGCCTAAATCCAAACGTAGATTCCATGAGCAAAGCTTCTTTCTTAGACCTGCACGCCAGTGGAACTCTGTGCCGCTTGCCTGTTTCCCACCTGACTACAACTTAGACGTCTTCACGTCCAACATAAACAAACTCCTGAAAAACCGCTCCCTCAAGTAAGACACTCTATCAAAACCCTCAATACTAATGATTACTACAATACTATCTCATTGATTACTGTACACGCAATAACCCTTATCCCTGAGTGGCCTTCGGGCCTTGATAAGTTCTGCCCCCCATGTAAAAAAAAAATTCAGTGGCTGTAATTTATTTTTCAACAATAAACAATTATAACCAGAACGACTCCTAGAAATCTGTTTATATTCTTTTTTCATTTTAATATACTTTCATCGAAATTTTTCTGTTATGTCACAAAAAACTATTTTCCTTACTTCATTAATTCAATAGCTAATATAACATACTGACCCAACGGGTAACAGGTAGTCTAATTCATATATAAAATACTGAAAGTGCGTACTATACTGTTACACTTTTCTACTCCATTATAGATAAAAAAAAAACACCTGCCTTTTCATTTGAAGATTCTAGACACGATTTACATAAATTCTTTGAAGTATACTTTTTGTCAACATAAAATATAATTCGGCTTAAATGTAGTTTTAATATGATTCTTACTCACGTTTTTCCATCCCCTTCTTTTTTGTTAGGTTCGGCGAGATTCCAAACCATTAGCTACCTGTTTCAGGCATTTAATTAAAAAAAAATATCATGTTTAAAAATTAACTGTATATTGCTATTACTAAATTTTATCCCCCTCCAAATATATTTAAATGCATTTTTAGATATGTTATTAAATTCCCATGGTATGGTAACGAAAATCTTAGATAAAAAAAAGAATGAAAAAATATGAATAATAACAAATTAATTATGTTAAAACAATCTTGTGATGACGTAATAAATTAGAAAGAATGTTTTAGATAGACGTGGACTTTAGTTAGTTGGTAAAGAAAAAAGACGAATATTGGCCTGTTGTTAGGCGGGCATAAAATAGGGTTACTAGATAGGACTTGTAGGGATGTAAAGTGTTAGACAATGATTAAATTGCAATCCAAGCAAACTAATTAGAATAATAAAGACTAAAATATTATGAAATTGCTCATCATTATTAAGAGATGATACGATGACAAAAGATACGCTGTTTACATATTTGTAAAACACCTCGTAAAGCACATAGTGACACAAACAAGATGTTACATAAAACCATGTTATACAAACTCACACTATATTACAATTTCCCTAAACTCTATAATAAAGATAATTTTGTATTAATTTATATATAAAAATTATCATATTTATATATGTGTATTATTTATATATATATATATATATATATATATATATATATATATATATATATATGTGTGTGTGTGTGTGTGTGTGTTTGTTAAATTAAACATGGCCATGGATTATCATAAAATATATACAATATAATAATAGTATGAAAACTGTATTTACCCATATATGACTTATTTTTACTTCTATATAAAAGGATTTTTTTTGTGTGCGTGTATGGGTGTATGAGGTTTTCCTTATGGATTTAGAAACTGCTGGGTCAAATTCTTTGAAATTTCATAGAAATATTCTTTATATATCTGGGAGTTTTCTTGCGATAGGTTTGGTATTGGAATGGCTTCAATAACAGAAATAATCCGACAAAAAGGAAACACATTTTGACCAAAGTAAGACCCTTATACAGTCTAGCGTCATAACTGCTTTTGAGAAGTTTTATTACCGCAACAGCAGAAAATCTCGGAATATTAAATAAAAAAATATTTGCTTTAATAAGATAGGGGCACGTTCGAAATTGAGGTTTCTTTTGCATTAAAAACTTTAATTCAAACCATCCTATAAAAATATTTATAAAATTAACCGTAGGTTCTTTGCATTGCAATCTAAACAACAATGTATTGTGACCTAAGTCACTGGGGGGAAGCACGTGAAGATTCATTTTGGCGCACAACGCTGGGTCACTGAGTAGAGCAGACCGTCCATCTAGTTGACTGAAAATTGGCGATTCTATAGATTTCAATGACAATGAAATATTCCAAGTGAGGAAAATTCTTTGATCCTCATTCAATCCCGGGCAACGGGGGGTCTCCCTGCTAACATCTGATGACTACTTATATATATATATATATATATATATATATATATATATATATATATATATATATATATATATATTGTAGGGTCTTTTTCATAAACATGACCAAGTGTTTTCGTGAGTCTTCTTTTTTCCCATTAATTATTACTAGCGGGACCTGTGGAAATTCCGCAGCAAACTGTTTCATATATAATATATTGATGTTGCCATTCTGTGAATGGTAAGCGTAAATTGAGATGCCTTGATATGATTGTGGCGCTTTTGTTAAAACTGCAAAATCTTTATCTAAGGTAGCAAGGAAGCCCGGCGTAGACCGGTCGTAAAATACACTTAAATATAGTTTAATTCATGCAAATTTTGTATATATTATTATAGAGTCAATTTCATATGGATTCTTATATATTATAAAGTTGTTTGAGTGCATCAGCTTTAATCGAAACTGAAACCAAAACTTATGAAGTAAAACAATATATATGTATATAGATATATAACTTGTCTTGTTTTCAGGTGTAATCGAAACCGAAACCAAAACTTATGCAAAATTCTTAGTAAAATTATTTATTACAAGACATAAAAGGTCATATAAATTAAACCGTCATCCGGAAGAAAACAAACGTAATCATGACACACAAAATAACACACGCGCTATCATATTAATATAATATTACTGAATCATTCCTGCATCTGTTATGTTCCAAGCTATCATTTTCCATCGTTCTTATGTTGCCTGCCAATGTTATTCTTCGAGTCTTGTGCATCGTGCACAGTAATTAGTTTCCTAGTTTGTTTGTTTTTTGTCAATATGTCTCACTTTGCTTTTATCCAGCTTATGAATGGTTTGGAATATATTACTAGTTATACTGTCCTGATTTGTATTCCATTTAGTGCATGTATATAAACATTTTAATATCAAATCATGTTTCTTCTTCTCACATATTATTTCCCAATACTTTTTAAAAAAAAATTGTTGATTTGATGGTCTTTGCTTCATAAACTCTCAATAATTTATAGGCAACATATTGACAATAGCACACATATTCTATCAGTTGGACAGTTCCAAGCGCTCCATCTTTATTTATGACTAAATATTTAACCGTTACGCCACTTGCGCAGTTATTATTTCTATATCGATTTGTAGTTAAGAAAATTTTCTCTTACACAAGGTCAGAGGTTACATCTGTTGAAAGTTTGTGATAATAAATTAGTATTGTATATTCTACGTTTTTGTGGTCATAAATTCATCCTTAGTCAGCTTCCATTTGTATATGTCATTGTGTACACTATGATATAGGGCGACTTTTCTTTCTAGCGATTTCCTTTTAAAATGTATACTTTATCTTTATCTGCCGTTAGCTTTATCGATTTTGTCTGATTCTATTCAAGTGCCGGACATTATCGATTTGAAAAGAACGGAAAATTGGAAAAACATATGAGACAAATAATAAAATATATATAAAAAAGTATTCTTTTCATCTTATTGGAATTCGATGAAACAATTCTACCTTTAAGCGAAATTATTTGTCGCTAGAAAATGTCACGTTGAACCAAAAATAGTCCAAGTCTTAATTGTTTACGTTTGTTACTGTGCACTCACAGAGAATTAATGTACGATACCCCTCCTTGCGTTCGTACTTACTTGCCTCTCCAGGAGGGCATAGTAAGGCACGAGCTCGTCTATTGATGCTGTAAAAGTTGGCGTGTAACAAAAATAAAAAAAAATCCCTCAATCTTGAAAGGGTTTTGTTTGCTGACCGAAACTATAAAGATAAAGGCTGATATTAGAACACATTGTAGTTTACTCCTAACTAAAAGCACCCCCCTCGCTTATATAACTATGATTTTATAACGAAGTACAAAGCATTACTGATTCTGGGATCATCTATTCATTTAGTGTGAACCATTCGATCAATATTGCGCGCCATGATACTCGTCCATTTATAACGAGACGAAGATCAAATCTCAAATCTCCGGAGTAGGATCCTCCTTTACAAGAGTCTCAATTATAATACAAAGAATCCAGTCCTTTACGGTAAAGACTAAAAATAGTTTATGGACCTGTGACTTGTTTTTTTTATCTCTCTATCTCATCGGAATATCATTTGACTTATTCTTACCATATTATCAGAGAGGCGGTAGCACTCTCTATATAGGGATGCCCCGTACACGCCTATATAAGCCTACAAAACAAAACTATCCAAATCTCAACTAAAATCAACTTATAAGTTTCAAAAAGCACATATTCTTACAGAGAAGTGTCTTACGAATCCAGCGAGTGTCAGAACGTCGGTTAAAATGTCATAAGAGAGCAAAAATTTCTACTTCTTTCTTCTTTCTTTTGAGACGATGTATCTCGGTGTACGAACGGTCTCTGACAACAGTTGAAGCATCAATCGACTGCTCTTTACACGGAGAAGTGCAGTGACCCATCGCTTTTTAGCTAACTCCATAATTAAATAAAATTACGTGTAATAACAAGTTTTAAACACTATATACCCAATGTAGACAGACCACTTCGAACACGGAACTTCTCTCAAAAGGGACAGCTCCAAATAATATACCGGATGCTCACAGACGTTCCAGTTTGCCAGTGGCCTATATTTCTTGGACGCTGAATATTTGAGGTGAACGTTAAGGTTTTTTCTTTAAACAGTAACCCACCAGCGTTAATGAAACCACGAAATCTTTATCTCAGTTGATCAAAATTGTTATAAGAGTAACCTATCAGCAAGAACGACGTCAAAAAACAATGTTATAAAAACAAATAATTCTTCAGATTTTGGACTGTAAAATATGTACAAAATGTCAATGCTGTGGCCAGGATTCGAACCTAAGTTAGCACGGCCACAACGTGGGGTCCTAACCTCTAGACGATCACGGTTAACACTGACGTCTGTCGCTCTTGGCAGAAAGACATATGACTACTGTCAAACTATTGAAAAATAAGGAGGAAACTTGAAATTCTCACGCATGCGCAAAAATACACTATAGCAACCATTGTTAAATGCAGCTGAATCTTTTCGCTCGCTAATAAAAGTAGATCAGACCAGTTCTTCTAAGAACTAACCAAACGCCAAAGGAAATAAGTTAAATTAACCGCAAAAGAAACTGCAATAAAGTCAAGAAAAATTTAATAGTGAAGGTATGAACATTTTAGAACTTTATAATACTCTAGCTGTTTTATCAGAGAGGCGGTAGCACTCTCTATGTAATATAGAACCGATGGAGGACCAAGAGGCAACTCCTAAGGCCCAAAACCCAAAGACTTAAAACCCAGCAGGAAGCGACCTGCTACTAATGGAGGCGGCCTCCTAAAAATACAATACTATCATGAATGTAAGTTTAAAAATAAGACTGTAAGTAAAAATACTAATTAACAAGAATAAAAAAAACATTGGAAATGCAAAAGGATATAGGGATGGTATGCCAAAAAGTATACAAACAAGATAGCTATGAATGGCTAGGTACATGGAAATAGAATTGCATCCAAAGTATAGCCCTATAGCTTTTTACAACTGTAATGATGGCACGGAATGAAGATTGGAGAAAAGCTATAGGGCTATACTTTGGATGCAATTCTATTTCCATGTGCCTAGCCATTCATAGCTATCTTGTTTGTATACTTTTTGGCATACCATCCCTATATCCTTTTGCATTTCCAATGCTTTTTTATTCTTGTATATATAGAACCCTGGGACACGGTGCCCCAAGGATACGTTTTTTTTTCATGTTATGATGTGAAATACGATGTTTTTCCGGCACCTGGTTACGGTATTTACCCCGCTTTACGGTGATACTTATAATGTTATTTGATGTTATACATGTGTATTAATTATTACAGAACCGTATTTTGTTACTAATTTTTAATATGTACTGTGTAAAATTTGCTTAGGCCCCGCCATACGGCGATTCCACCTTACACTCCAAAGCCCAGAACGGATTAATGCCGCATTACGGGGTACTACTCTTTATATATATATATATATATATATATATATATATATATATATATATATATATATATATATATGTATATATATATATATATGATGGACTCTCTCCGTTGATTTCGACATATGCGGTTGCGCTACAAAAACTAAGTTGCTTGGAAATCAACACAGATGATTTCTTTATAGCGATGAAAGCTTTGTTTATAACCAACCACACATTTCTGTGTTACTGCTAACATTTGTCGGTGCAGATGACTGCCACAGGACAGAGTATACCTCAGATTTTAACATCAGAGTTTCCTTCTCCTAGATGCATTTCTTAACGAAGACTGGATGTGCATCTCTCTCACTGAATTAATGCGCTCCCAGATACCAATCCGGAAAGTTCTACGAGACGGCGCGGTACATAAAGCACCTAACCCTCCCAGTTGTCACAGATCTGTTACTAGCAAGGCTTATTGTTGCTTAACTTCGGTGATCTGCCGGGAACTAATCTGTCAACGTGATTGTGTCGTGTATAAATATATATATTTATACACGACATCTAGTATATATATATATATATATATATATATATATATATATATATATATATATATATATATATATATACTAGCAAAAGTACCCGTCTGTGACTGGGTTCAAAAACAGCGCACAGAAAATGGACTCTGATTTATGAAAGTATGATAGGTTATGGAAAGGAAGGGTTGTAGTGAGGTAGCTTCGAATTTGGGGGTATCAAAACCAAAGCAAAATATGATGAAAGTAAAAATAAAACAGATAAACCCCATAATTTATTATACCATACCTGTTCACACTGAAACACTTATTACAATATGCTACTATTCTTAGGATCTATATTAAAAAAAACCTTGTTAAACTTTGTGACATATTTCCATTCTTTGGAGGTCAGGCGCGAACGAACACCCCATAATTTTATTATACCATATTTCTTCAAACTGAAACATAATTATCAAAGTATACTTACGCAGATTGATATGAAAAGTCTTTATTAAAGTGTGTGCCTATTTCCATTCTATGGAGGCCAGGCGCGAACGCAGACCCCACAATTTTATTATGCCATCCCTATTTAAGTTAAAACATACTTGTGAAACTATTATTACGTACATCTGTATCAAAAACACTTGTAAACGTTTTTTTAATTTTTTATTTCCATACTTTGTGGAACAGGCGCGAACGAAGGCCCCACAATTTTAATGAACCACTGTTCTGCCAGATCAAACATACCCATTCCTGTGTCTCGATACATCTTCTCTCATTATATGTAATCAGTTTTTAAAAATAGTCACCCCTATAGGAACCTATTTGTGAGCAGACACACACATACATTCAGCTATATATATATATATATATATATATATATATATATATATATATATATATATATATATATACTGGTGTTGTATTAAAAGTGAACGTTTTACTCCTTCGCGTGTTTAATAGTAAAATTCCAAACAAATCTCGAATACGGTACTATGTTTCGCAGAGAACATCCACGATCACAGATTTATCATTCATTCTATAAATAATAACTTGATCATTCTATAAATAATAACCTGATAATAATAAAGTTAGAATCCAGCTTCTAGCCGTTGTTCATATTCAATTTGATCTGATCTTATATCAGGTTGGTGCAAAAATAATATTGCTTTTTGACGTTCAACTTCAAAAGTTTATACCTCTTTTTATAATAAAGTTTATTTATCGAAATAAAAATCATTAGACTCGATACATTTGTTTCAAACGAGAAACAATTCATCCCATTAACATAGAAATACGAAGGTCTTAGAGCGATGAAGTCAGTGAAGGTCGATTCGGTATCATCTTAGCTTTTGAAGCATTTTTCACACAGGAAGTTATTGAGATTGCTTGAAAAAGAGATAATCGGTGGTCAAGACGTTCGGTGGATATGGCGAATGAGGCAGAGTCTCGTATTGCAATTCGTTCAGTTGCTGCGGGCGAGCGTTGTCATGGAGGAGAATTGGTCCTTTCATATTGACCAATCTCGGCATATACGTTAAAGCTTCTTGGGCATTTCGTCAATTTGTCGACAGTACTTCTCTTCCGTAATCGTTTTACCAGGATTCAAGAAGCTGTTATGGATAAGATCGGCTGCAGATAACCAAACAGTCCACGGAAACTTTCTTGGTGAAATTTCGGCTTTGGGAAGTGTTGTACAGGTTCCCCGGCATTCAATCACCTTGCCGAATGTCGCCGATTGTCGTAGAAGGTCCACTTCACGTTATACGTCAAAAACCGCTCAAGAAATTGGCCATGTTTGTTCCGCTGAAAGCGATTTTTTAAAATTATGGTTCAATTTTCACGCAGCATCTTATCATCCAACTTTTATGATTTCTCTATTTGCTTTAAATGCGAACGACTGCTGAGTGGTCGACCTCGAGTTCAACGGCAATTTCTCGTATTGTTTTGTGAGGATTGGCTTAAATTAAGGCTTTTAAATGTTCGTCATCAACCGCAGTCGGCTGGCCGCGACCGTCTTCATCTTTGAGGCTCTCGTCAGCATTGCGAAATTTCTGGAATCATCGTTGTGCCACATGTTGGTTAGTTGCTCCTGGGCCAAACGCACCATTGATATCACTAGCTGTCTCGGCAGCTTTTCGACTTAGTTTGAACGGGAACAGGAAAATCGTGCAGATTTGAATTTTGTCCATGCTTTCGAAAAGCCTGCAAAAATGAATTAAGAGATTTCAAAGAGTAACCGATAATATGATTTGATAAAGCGGAAAACGCGCTTCAATATGATATATATCATGGCTGTATATATATATATATATATGTATATATATATATATATATATATATATATATATAATGAATGAATTTATTCAGAAATCACTTATAAAAGTAATATATGTGAGAAAACGATATTGTTTTTGTACACACCTAATACAAAAGATCAGAATAGGGATGTTCTTCTCATCGTGAAAATTCAGATATCTCGTTTTTCGTTTTAATTTCATAATTTAGACGCACCAACCTCATTATGTGCTGTTTATATGAATGCAATTTCTAGATTAAGAAATTTGCATATTAATGTTCGAAAGTATCATTGTAGTAATTAAATATGATTTAAAATATTTTTTTATTTAATTTCTCTTTCGCAATATCTCTTGTTTTTGTTTTTATGGTTTTTGACAAATATTTATTAAATAACTTAATTTAAATAATTTCGAAGTTGCTTTCTATGTTTAAATCGAGTGAAAATGTAAATTGCTCTTCTGGCCTCTTTCCTCCCGCCGTTGTATTAAAAAGTTAAAAACATTCATGTCGACATTACACAAATGTTAGTACTTTCCGACTCTAATGAAGAAATAAGACATGCTTTGTTTTGTGTTAACTATGAATATGTTTGTGAACTGTTTGTTATTTTAAATTGATACTACAGGATTTCATGTAGGGAAATTTGGTCCTTTCTTGTTGGAGTAAGATTCTAGGAAAGAATTTACCTGTTTTGGTGGAATATCCATTTTGCGTTTACATATTGATGTAAACGGAACATAGATATTCACCCAGAACAGGTAAATTCTGCTGAAAGCTGAAGGTTTACTACGACTCATATGCACCAGTATTTTGTCATAGTGAAGGGATCATATTTGGGCTTCGAACAGTAAACTGATTTCTTTTTACATAGGCATAACCACTTGATAGGCCCAGAGACCACTCGAGGATAAGAGTTAAGAGTGTACAGTAGTCAATTGGACAATATAGTAATTTATAGTAATGGAAATTCGATAAATTCGTTAACTTAAGTGGAGCAGCTCACTAAGAACTTGTTTACGTTGGACTTGAAGACAATACCATTGTAGTCAACTGGAAAGCAGGAAAACTGAAAACAATTCCACAGGCGTACAGTTCTAAGAAAAAACTTTGTTCATGGAATCTACGTTTAAGTTTAGGCATAGATAAAGAGTGGGGGACTTATTGATAGTGTGTTCAGCTAGACGAGTGCTTCTTGTGAAAGTTTGTCGAAGAGGGACCATATATTGAAGCTCAGTCGAACACTTTCCATGAAAATAACAATAAAGCAGAGACAAACTCGCAACATCTCTTCTGTGAGATAGCGGTTACAGGGAAACTGGAAAAATATCCCGATGTCAGAATATCCTGACAAACTTCTGTACAAAGAGAGCGAAAAAGTTAAGAATAGTGCTCGTAGATATGGCTTGTCAGTAAGGATATATGCCAGTTTGTTTTGTAACGCGGTTGTTACATTTAAACTCGGACAGGGTGTTGTGTACTAAAGTCTTTCAAAGGTCAAAGGAAATAAGTGTTTTTAAGTGGAATGAAAAGGCATATATTGCCTGTCGTTTTCACAGTAATTAGGTATACAGCGACAATATCACGTAATTAAAAGTAATTGAGTATCCAGCGACAATGACACGTAATTCGATATCCAGCGACAATATCTTCGCACTCGAAATTAATTGATAGTTTCTTAATCTGCAACTGCAGCTGTTTTGTGTGTAAGTTGTTCCACCATATACGGCCCTTCTAGAATCTTGTTAAAATTTCTGAGGACAAATGTCTCCTGCATCTTGTTTAAAAGTCCCTGTCGTTTATCACGTTGTTAAAACAAAAATCTTCCTTGTCGACACGAGATTTTTTTACTCTCCGGTCAACATGTGCTTTTTGGCGTTTCGATCTTTCTTTCCCTACCAATCCTTCGATCGCGTTGTGACGTTACGCTTGTCGTGACGGATTGGCTATTTGCATAGGTGTCAGTGACTTTGTTACAAAACAAATAGTACAATGAGAAATGAAGTCGTTCAATAAAAAAAAATATATATATTTTTTTGAAAAATTAAAACTCATATAATAATTTGAAACTTATTCAAGAATAAGTTTCAAACATAGATGAAGTTTAACCAAAAATATAATGAACACATTTATAGTAAGGTATATATGTGTCCTTTATTTTAGTATTCAGTAAACTTATATACTCTTCTACATGTTGTTTACTAACTTAGCCGAGAGGTCACGCTTTGAAAAAGGTAAATTACAATATTTGAATGCCAAACTGCTTTCATAACGGCAAGATTCGCGAAATTTGGCTTTAAATTTGCCAAACTCGATGCCCAGACATGAAAGTAGAGTGACCTCTCATTTGATACGAATTCTGATATGTTTTCTAACTCACATAACATTTAAAAGTTGTATTATGTGTCGGCCAGCAATATGCATGTAACGAACCTATGCGGCCCGAGGCTCGCACGTTTGATACACCTGTGTAAGACACCCAAACGTCTTTTTCTATGTTTAAATGATAAAGATGATATTACTAACTTCTTCAGCGACACAGCCACATGGGGATATCCATATGCATTTTGTAATACAATGCGTCCATTCAATTTACGCGTGAAAATACTGTGAAAAATAAACGTGATAGACCCACGGATTAGACGATTAGGTGTGACCGACCAACGCATACCAAGCCTTATAATGATAAATTGAGAATATATATATATATATATATATATATATATATATATATGTGTGTGTGTGTGTGTGTGTGTGTGTGTGTGTATGTATAAAGCCAAAAAGACTGTATAAACAAGAAAATATTAAATCTTTAATGCAACGAGGGAAAATATGCACTCGGAAATCTTTCAGGATTACAGGAGTGATAAATTTGACAAAGTCTTTATCGAAAAATTTGAGAGAATGTTTTAAAACTGACTAACGCAATCCGGATGATCTGTTGTTAAATGCTATAACAAAAAATAAAATAAATTTCAAAGATTGAATTCGAAAAAAAAAAACCCTCCAAAAACTAGAAAATAAAAGTGAAAAGCAATCGACTTTTCTTAGATAAGCTTCTAATCAGTATTGCTTGCATCATGAAATAATAATGGTGGAAACAAAAAAGTAAAAGCCAAAAAATATACGTTATGATCAAAAATATTTCTACGCATGAAGCTGCCTCGACTGGGCATGCGCACAGCACCTCATTATTACAGTTTGTGCATGGAGATGATTACAATGGCGGATTTAAATAAAGACGCCTGTTTGCCGACACATATTAGCATGGATATTGTTCATAAATATACCAACGTTATCTATCAATCGATGTTTAGCTATCACTATGCACTTTTACAATTTTAATATATACATATATATATATATATTATTTTAAAGAAGACAGGACTTCTTTCGAAGTAACTTAAAAGTATTTCGACATACACACAAGCACGCACACACATACATATATATTTACACTTTAAGTATTAATAATATACGGAGTATTTATGTTTATATATTTCCCTATTTGTTATTTTGTTACATGTAGAAATACAAAATGTATTTTGAAAATGAATGAAAATAAGATTTAAAACAAAAACTATTAATCAATATTCGTCCAAACTCCTTGCCAACATCCAACTTTGTAATCTTCACAGACCGATCCTTCTTTCGCTCTTTCACTCTCAACTCTCCCAAAAAATAACTGATCCGTGCGTGCCCATTTGTCCTTTTCACATCTGTCACCGTCTTCATATGCAAATTATGCCATATGTATATGAATAAGTCATGTATAAATATTTTCTTCTTGACCCTTTCCTTCCCTGTGACTGCAACCCGACAGGATATACAAAGACGCCGGGCTTGTGTAAGTCATGTTCCTCGTATTCCCTTTTTACGACCCTTTTTATTCGGATGCTTCTGCAGAGTTGGGAGCACCAATTTTATCCGCGGATCAATTACGCCTAATACTATTTTCAGGAAGCCTATCATCATCGTCATTATTTTAAGGCAGTGCATCATCGTCGTCATCATCAGGAGTTTAAAAACTATTAATGTCGATAGCATCGCCTACCGATACTGACCTTGGTCTATTCAATTGTTCGCTTTCTTTTGACGAGACACTCATGGTAGCGAATGGTATTCGAGCTCTGGGCAAGGGCGAAAATGTTTTATATGATAAGGGATTCCATCAAACATGACCAGGTGTGGACTATTGATTCAAGTCACCCGGGCTATCATGGACTTGCTTATAGAACTGCTGCGAGGAATTTTTACCAAAACAACATCTCCCATTTGGTACTGAACTTGGACATTTTGCGGATCAAGGCTGGCCATGAAATCAACCGCTTGTATACGGGCATGGTTAATGTATATGGCGTTGGACCGCGTCGTAAATGTTGCAACACTCTTTCTTTGTGAGACATTATACCAGTAAAATACTTCTGGTATAGAAAATTGTTTCCTATTCGCAATAGTTTTCATACTACTGTCACCTCTCTCGACCGCACCTTTTCCCCTGGTTGGTAATTTAAGGCGCACGTTCCAGTTTTGTCGGAACTGTCGAGAACGTGCTGACTGGTAAATGTGGTGCCATTATTCCTTAGTATTCTGACTGGTAGGTCTCGGTAGTAAAATGTGGCTCCAACTGGCGTAAAATGCTTCGTGAATCTTGCCGATGTAGATCACTCCTCATAGCAAATCGCGAAGAATCACAAGCAATAATGTGTTAGATAGCGGGATATCAAATTATTGATGAATAAATGTTGGTGTGTATAAACAGCCACACAGGGTAAGGTGTATATAATTTTTATGGTGGATAATGGACTTAAAGAATGATGTGGACATATCGGCATGTTATTTTGAAGGGATAACAACTACTTGTACATGAAGCGGCTTCAAACGACGAGAGGAGAGAATGTTAAATTATTGGAAAGTTAGACAGATGTGTTGTAGTGACAAAAAAGAGGAGTGTATAGCAACAGTTTATATAATAGGCGGAGTCGGTAAACATTTAAGAATTCGATAAACATTTAATATGACAGCTACAACCGGGGTGAATTCACATCAAAGTTTCTTCGCAAATATTTCATAAAACATTTATTTACACACTGTTTTAACATTTCGAGAATAATAGCGCTTTGACTTCACATTTTGATCTTGACCTCACCGGCTTCCACGGTACCCCGATTTCTCCTTTACTCGTAAACTGGCTTCTTCAACTGACTTTCAACTCTTGAATAATTGATACGTGTCTTTTCAAGCTCTTTCTTAAGATCCACGTCATCTCCAGTGACCTCCATGTCAAACTACGTCAGACTCTGGGGGTCAGAACTATTGTTAAATTATTGTTTGGGCTAAATGTGAAAAACAAAATGTTCCCATTTTTTTGCATAACATGTTCCTTTTTATTTATCTTAAATTCCTTATTGTTATTCTTTATAGAATCTAGTCGAGTTTAATTACTCAACTTCATTTAAGCCTATTTGTCCTTGAATTGCATTTTCTCTTTAGAAAAAATCTAATTCAACTACTAATAATAATCTTCTTGTTCATGTAATTCGGCGATGCCCGGGAGCGCTAATGAGCAACAAGTGTTCACGGTTGTAATGAATAATGCTCACAAGCAACTTGTTTCAATTGATCTTTACATTGAACCTTATCTTGCACCAGTGTCGATTGCAGTGCCGATTGACTGACACATATCGCATGCCTAATCACTAGTCACACATCATCTTTCGACAAAGCTCTTTTCGTTTAGCAAAGTGTAATGGGTGTTTATTCTAATAATGAATTTGTGCGATTTGCTTAATCTTCAAGCGATGTGTAGTGAATGGGATCACTTCAGTTTTACTTTACTGAACCACCGATATGGTATTCATGTAAGTTATTCAACTCTATTGTAGATTGCCTTTACTACTGTTAGCCCATACTCTTTGACCAAGCCTATAAGCATGCGGAGCCCCCTCCGTCGCAGCATTTCGCTGGTTGCCTTGGTGGTGAATCGTGATGTCCTTGTTATGGCGCCTATCGCCCATTGGTAAACGCGGGCTGAATCTATTTTGATATGTAAAATATTCGCCTTCCACTTGAGCGCTAAGTTTACTCTTTTAATATTGCGTGCAGTTCTGGTAAGCTAATATATTGCTAGGCGCAGACACCTTGCATTCTCGATGACTGGTCTGTTGGTTTCTAGCAGGCCCCCATAAAAAAGTGAACTTGTATCCACCCAAATCATCAAACTACTTCCATTCACACATCAATCACTTTGCACATGATAGGCCGGATGTATCCGGCTAAGTGTTAACACACTTCTGGGCTAGGATTAATGCATTTCGTCATACACGCCAGTGGGCACGTTGTTGCTGCGATGTTTTATGTATGCTGTAATTGCTCGGAGCCATTCACACACATGAAAATGATCAATAAGTTTTCAGGCAACAGAAAAAAAAATATAGTTTAACCCGTCATGACTGGTAGGGATTTTGAAATATTTCTCCTCGTATCCATCGAAGACTACCACCATCACTGAAACGCGCAATTCGAGGCCAGTCCGAATTTTTCCAAATGTTTCCTCACTCGATCTGCAGGTGTACCGTAAATTTACAAAAAAAATTTCGATGTGCGATGACGTGACTTGTTGTATTGATATATCCTCGGAAATTACTGCTTTTATAATTGATCGTATGTGTTCAACATTTAGGGCAAATCACAATTCGTATGAGGCAATACTTTTGCCTTTTTAAAATCACTGTCTGAAAAACCAGTGTTTATATACGTGCACCTGCAGATAAGCCTTCTTCAGATCTAATATGGCAAACATCAGAGCCTTCACGACGCCATTCCCGCAACATATATTTTTGGCCTTTTGGCCAAGATTAAAGTGTAGTATCTGTTCTTCCGATGCGGCACTTCCATTTCTCGTTCTCTTTCAGTGGAGGAGAAATCCCTCACGACTGAGACATTTTTTTTTATTTTTGTACTTTTTCCCTGGTGTCTAACTCTTTCCCGTGGGGAGGTATTGTAAATAGGTATACATATACATCTGTAATCATCACCTTAACAACTTTGTGTCTTCACCGACGAAATATCGACTGTTCATCAGGGGTTTAACCAGACAGTATCAACTAAGGCTATGAATTATGGTTCAATCAACATGTATACGCCTCGATTTTCATTTGCATGGAAAGTAGACTGGCGCTAACATCTTTTCCTCTGAGTGTTTCCCTGCATTTTTCAGGTTAGTGGCCAATCTCGTTGCACTTAGAAGATCGCAATTTATGTCGCGATCTTTGGACACTTATGCCATCGAGACATCCCATTGCGCAATATTTAGTTACATCGCCCTAGCCACTGCATTTATTACAGAGGGTCCCTGTTCAAGAAGTCGTTGTGGGTGGAACTTAGATCTCATTTTGAAATGGCTGTGTGGCTACAACAGTATCTCTAGCCGCATCGCGTGTGAGTACCCTAGTACATGCCAGCAAATAACCCATAGTCAAGGTGTCAATGTCTGCTGCCTTGCGAAAAGTTTCAGGTCGTCCATGTAAATCAGGTGGCTCATTTATTCCTGCGTGTTAGAAAACTTGTATCCGGCTTGGAACTTTCTCAGCATGTTGTTCAGGAGACATCATGATTATTATGAATAGTAATGGTGTAGTGAATCTCCTTGGAAGATGCCTCTTTTTATGTTGATTTCTGCTATGTGTTGTCCATCAGCTGTCAGTTCTAGTTTCCATGTTTTCATTGATTTTTCAATAAATTCGATGATCCTGCATGGTATTTATAAACTGTTTTTGCTTCTATTATCGATGCTTGGGAGATTGTGTCGTACGCCTTTTTGTAATCGACCCTTGCCATGGATAAATTCTTTCTTCCACTTTTTACCGCTTTTAGGATCTTTTGATCTATGTTTATTATTATTATTATTATTATTATTATTATTATTATTATTATTATTGATGTTGTTATTATTATTATTGTTGATGTTATTATTATTATCATTATTATAATTGATGTTGTTATTATTATTATTATTGTGGTTTTTGTTATTATTATTATTATTATTATTATTATTATTATTATTATTATTATTATTATTATTATTATTGGCTTTAACACAAGTCAACAAACGATCTGATTGGAAACCTGTGGTATTCTCTGGAAGCTGAGTTACAACAAGTCTCTCCAGACGTCCAGCCCTCTCCACCTCCTTCGATATCATTTGCATCATCGCAACAGCCGATTACCATTGATTTATCGCTGGTAGTTGTGGGCATTGGTTTATACTGGAATTTGAGTGACACTCAGCCTCCCCAAGGTCCCAGTTCTCTTTGCGCTTGTCCAGCCGAGGTCTGGTTGGCGCTCGCTCCTCGGTCTTTCAGTCCTTATTGACCCTTCTCGGCCCTTTGGTATCATTTTTTTTGGGGGGATCGGTGATTAAACAATGGGGGAGATGCATGATGGGGTGTGTAGAACTTGTAAATATGCAGTTTCGGTGTCCTTCATTCCCTGTAACGCTTATTCGTTATATTGTCTTGTATTATTCTCCGCATTCAATTGTTTTCCTTAATATTTCAGTCGTTTTCATTATCGTTAGTCGTTGTACTTTTGCAGTTATTCCTCTGATTCCAATTTCTGACATTCTTTTTTCGAAGTTTTTCGGGATTGTTCCTAGTGCTCCTGCTATTATCGGTACTATTTGGACTTTCTTCATCATCCATATCTCTTTTAACTCTCTGGCTAGCTCTGTGTATTTGCTTCGTTTCTCCTTTTCTTTCATACTCACCCTGTGATCAGCTGGGACTGCAAAGTCCACGATTTGACAGTTTTTTTCTTTCTTGTTAATTATTACAACATCTGGTCTTCTTGCTTGGATGGGTTTGTCTGTCTTTATGTCCATCTCCCATAGGATTTTGTGGTTCTCATTTTCGAGTGCTGTTGCAGGTTTATGCTTGTACCATTTATCTGTACGCTCAAAATGCAGTCGTTTACACAATTCCCAGTGTACCACCCTCCCCACTTGGTCATGCCTGTTTTTGTATTCCTTTTGGGAAAGTTTGCTGCATTCGCTTACTATATGGTTTATCGTTTCGTCTCTTTGTCTACAGAGTCTGCATTTGCTGTTTTCTTGTGTTTTATCGATCCTTGCTTTGATATGGTTGGTTCTTATCGAGTAATCTTGTGCTGCACTTATTAGAGATTCAGTGTCTCGGGTTATATGTCAATTTCGCATCCATGTCCAGGTGTTTTCGTTATTCTAATCTTTTGTCATTCTTATGTATCTTCCGTGGAGTTGTTTCTCTTCCCACTTCTCTTTTCTCGTTTTGTCGTTTGTCTGTCTGTTTTTGTTTTGGTTTTTTCAGTGTCTCTCGCTGCCATAATTATTCTTTCAGTGTTTTGCATTATGTATTTTTCTAGTTCTTTTGTCGTGCCCTTCACACAGTCTTCTATAGAGATCAGTCCCCTCCCACCGTCTTTCCCTTTCACGTAGTGTCTGTCAATATCGTCCTTTGGGTGTAGTGCATTATGCATGGTCATGAGTTTCCTGATTTTCTGGTGGAGTTGTCTCAGTTCTTCTTTTGTCCACCCTATAAACGGTCCAGAGTATCTTACTAGTAATACTGCCCATGTATTAATACCTTTTATTAGGTTTCTACTATATAATTTAGTTTCCATGAGTTTCCTTGTTCTCCTGAGGTATTCCTTTCCAACTTTCTCTTTCATTTCTGTTGCTCTGATAGTGCCCGCTTCCAGAATTCCCAAGTATTCATAGTCGTCTTGTTTCCCTAGTGCCCTCATTTCTGTTTGGTTGGGTAGTTCCATGCCTTGTGTCGTTTCCAGTCTTCCCTTTCTTATAACTAGTTGTTCGCACTTTTCCATTCCAAATTCCATTTGGATATCTTGGCTGAAGATTCTGGTAGTGTTAATTAGTGTCTCTATGATTCTAGTAGTGTTAATTAATGTCTCTATCTCCTTTTCGGTCCTTGCAAAAAGTTTCAGATCGTCCATGTACATCAGGTGGTTCATTTTTTCCTCTGTATTGGAAAACTTGTATCCGGCTTGGCACTTTCTCAGAATACTGTTCAAGGGCATCATGCCTATTATGAACAGTAGTGGTGATAGGGAGTCTCCTTGGAAGATGCCTCTTTGTATGTTAATTTCTGTTATGTGTTGCCCATCAGCTGTCAATTCCAGTCTCAATGTTTTCATTGCGTTTTCAATTACGTTGGTGATCCTGCTTGGTATTTTATACATTTTCTGCTCCTTGGGGATGAGTCCACGTTTATTCAGGGAGTGGTAGATTTGTTCCCTCAATTGTTCTGTCAGTATCTTCCACATAGTTGGTAAGCACGTGATTGGCCTATAGTTGCTAGGGACGTTGATGTTGTTATCATTATTGTTGATGTTGTTATTATTATTATTGTGGTTTTTGTTGTTATTATTCTTGTTGTCATTATTATTATTATTATTATTATTATTGATGTTGTTGTTATTATTATTATTGATTTTGTTATTATTATTATTATTATTGTGGTTTTTTATGTTATTATTATTATTATTATTATTATTATTGATGTTGTTGTTATTATTATTATTGATTTTGTTATTATTATTATTGTGGTTTTTGTTGTTATTATCATTGCGGTTTTTGTTATTATTATTATTATTATTATTATTATTATTATTATTATTATTATTATTATTTAATAGTAGTCTCTACTATTAGATAGTTTTAGTCGAATTATTTTGAATATCCGGTCACGATTTTGACTTTTGACATTCAGTCTGTACGTTAAAATTTCGCCGTTCCTTGCATACAAGATTTATTATTATTATTATTAGTAGTAGTAGTAGTAGTAGTAGTTGTAGTAATAGTATTAGTAGTAGTAGTAATAATAGTAGTATAATTATTTAATATATTTTTAATTTTTTTATAATAATCTATTATTATTATTATTATTATTGATTAATTAATTATTAATCTATAATTAATCTACCAGAATCTTGAAAATTAATCTGGGTATATAATGACGACGTAATCTGTACTTTTACCCCTCTCCTCTCTCTCTCTCTCTCTTTCTCTCTCTCTATATATATATATATATATATATATATATATATAGAGAGAGAGAGAGAGAGAGAGAGAGAGAGGAGAGGAGAGGGGTAAAAGTACAGATTACGTCGTCATTATATATATATATATATATATAAGTGAACGTGTCTGTGTATCTGTGTATCTGTGTGTCTGTGTACATTTCCCTACGCAAAAACTCTGTCAATTTTTAGTTTACATACTTGAGATTTGATATACAGGTTACTGAGATTTGGGAAAATCGATGTGATCGGCTTTTGGCCAGACATTTGGCGATTAAGGGGTCAAAGTTCAACTATTTGACCTTTGAGAACGCTACCAAACTCCTCCGACAATTTTGGGTCTACGCACTTGAAATTTTAGATATAGCTTGCTTGGACATGGATCTAACTTAATAACTTGATTTGAGGCCAAAACAATACATTTTAAGAGGTCGTAATAGGGGTCGAACTTTAAACAAATTGACCTCTGCGGTCTCTTCCAAACTACTCAGACAACTTCTGGTCTAAATATTTGAAACTTTAGATAAAGGGTATTCAGAGATAGGGCAAGCTTTTTCATCAGTTTGGGTCGAAAATTTTTAGTTACCAATATGTAAATATATGTATGTATGTCTCTTTGCATGTCTACCTTAAACTTTCATAGAGGCAACGGATTTTACCAAGATCAGTACCTTTTTAAAGTTCGATCTTTCATACGACAAATATCGAAAAATTGGCTAAAAACATTTATATCTTCCCCTTCAACTAGGTACTTTTCTACAGGGGGGCACTTTGTCCGCCGATATTTTTTAAAGTAATTCTCCCCTTTAGATTTTCTAATTTTTTCTAATTTTTTCCTTAATTTTTAAAATGTCACTTCCGGTTTGGCGGTGGTCGTAACAGCATAAACGTTAGTTTTTACCCCGTTCTTTTCCTTCTTTGCGGTACGGGTCGAGCTTGCCTTCCTACCACCACTTTTTTTTCTCAACATACACATGCAAACACCCAGGCAACGCCAGGCGCCCATGGTAGTATATATATATATATATATATATATATGTATATATAAACAATATATGTACGAAACTATAGATTTGTAATTTTTTGTGAACTTTCTCGATCAAATCACTCCCCAGCAAAAGTAAATCCATCAGCTATTACAATAATATAAAAAAAAACACAATAAAAGAGAAAATATACTGAAAGATTATAGAAAAAACAGAAAAGATACGAGAACAAAAAATAATTTTAGATGGCAGCATTAGAGAATGAAGTCCAATTAGATAAGCCTAGAAAATGCTTTCGGAGCCGGAAACACTGTGAAGGCATCTTCAGTGCTCATGCTCAAAGATACCTGAAGTATACTAATTATATCTGCATTCCATCGATTTGTCTTCATTGTTTAGAAAGAGTAATCGTAAAGCAAAACAATATATAAATTATAAAGGGATAATGAATGTTCACGTTATATCAGCGAAATCAACTTAAGCGCCCTCTACTGACTTAACAAGGATGGTAACTCTTACCGCATATTTCTTAGTGGTTTGCCTTATTCACTGATTATTCCAAGGGTTTTTTTTTCTAAATTTATGTACCTACTTTTTATCTTACGGTAATTTCTGTATGATGGAACTGATGACAGAAATTGCATTTTAGTTGCCCTGAAGGTATGTTTGCCTGAAACAGATAAGCTAAATACATGTTTACTTTTCAAATACATCCATATAAACTAGCTGATAAATATAAGCCTGGTGTTGGAGTTTAAAGATATGACAATGCGAATAACACGTTTCGGACTTTTGTACGTACATATATAACCTGTTTAAAGCCGAAATATTGTTGTACTGATAAGGATGCTAGTATGTAGTATCGAACGAACATGTTTGCGGCGAAGCGTAACGTTGCACAATCTTGCTATTGGTTCCAAATTAACTTTATATAACATTGTCTTTTGCATTTTAATGCGGGCCTGACGTTGTGTGCAAATATCTCTCAAGGAAAATGGAGGGATAAAATTCGACACCAGTATTTTCCAGTTGAAAGAAAGGGAATCTATTAGGATTCACAGTAAGCCGCCTTACATGTATTTCCCTAAGCAAGTAAAAATATAGTCGCATATCTGATTTTCCTCATGGGGTCAATTTACAGTTTCCAAACATGCAGCTCGCCCAGTGGTATACGATCATCCTACAATTTTGTAAAAAAAGCTCGAATTGAATATTGTTATTAAAATTTTCCTATCGCAGAGACATGTGCTGAAAAGTCCTATCATGGAATTACGTTGTTAAAAGTCTTCTTTGCGCCGGCATGTAGTTATAAAAATTCTCCAGTGCCGATAGCGCTTTTTCCCTCCAGGGTTTGCACCTGTTTTTTTTTGTTTCTATTTTTTTCCGTCCTCTTTCTTCGATGTGATGACACCTCGCGCCAAGGTTTGATCCTTTTCATACTTAAGGTGCCGCTTCTACTATATAGTGTCAGTACCTTTTGTATACAAGTGGAATGCAGACACCAAACTAGGTAACAAGTCTTTGGTTAAAATCCAAGTATGAGTGTAAGGATATACCTTACTTAACTTTGGCACGTGGCAGATAGATATTTCATGAAGTAAATATGAGTATTTCTAGATTTCCCTCTCACCAAATTATGATTTGATGCTTTAGCAATGAATACCGACTGGTACAACAACTTGATGTACTAGCTCGGACCACATACCTTTGTTCAGTAAATCAACTTTCTATATTGATATTCGAATTTGTAGCTAAGACCCCACTTAGCTACTTTAGAAAGTATATTCATTTCTTGGGTAATATCAGGTTTTATGCGCATAACCGCAATATAATTATATGTAATGTTGCTTCTGTTCCATTTCTTTGTTCGTCTTGTAAATGTGCTAGTACTGCTATCGTACTTGTTTTCGATAAAATGTAAACAATAGAAAGAAGATGGAAATCACATAAACATAAGGCAAGAGTTTCTTTAGCTTTAATTAGAAGTGTGATTGCTTTAGAAACTAAAACAACATATAAACGTGCATGATCAGTCCAAGAAATATGGCATTAAAAATTGTATTGTAACAAGATCGTTTCTCGACGACATTAATTCTCTCTTGAGAATTAATTATCTAGGCTGGGGTCTTTTGTGGTGTATAACATAAGCGAACAACGCTTTTCTAAAAAATAATAAATTAAAAATTTTGCAGCTGCTTTTTTAGAACTCAACAAGTCACATTTTGCAATATTTTGAAACCGTCTAATTCAGAGTCCAAAATTCATTTGGGAAATTCAGTTTTGATAAAGAAAAATGATATATAACACGCCCTGAAGTGATCATGTTTATAATTACACGATTTTAATCATACCTACAGAAAATTAGCCTTGAAGTTTTTAAGCATGGCAACCTCAACCTCACGTCAAACGGCTTTTATCATTGTTCAACAGAGTAAATATTTAATTTCATTAATCTTTGCTATTTTTTTTGTTTTCTCTGTCTTCAAAGAAATCGGTATTTAACAAAATATAGGGTTTTAGCAAATCTCGGTCAACCGATCGTTTACAGATGTGTTAGAAGAAACAGATACAAAAGTTAGCTCAACTCTAAAATCTCTAAAATCTAAAATGTCAGAAAAATAATTTTGTGGGAATCGTTCATATTCCTTGACGTTGTATTTCTACTCGTATAATGTTAAAGTGTTTACATGTACAAGATAAACTACTATATATATATATATAAATATATATATATATATATATATATGTATATATATGTACACACGCACGCACACACACACACACACACATATATATATATATATATATATATATATACATATATATATAGACCCCGTGCCAGAATTATAGGCAAATCGATACCTTTGTTCTAACTCTGATAGTTTTCAATGAAAATTCGTGAGACTTCGCGCGTTATACGGCAACATTTTGGTGACTTGCAGTTTTTTCACCGTGGCAATTTCATATGCTATATGAAACGTACAGTTGTTTTAAGTCAACCTGAGAAGTCTAAAATTGTTCAAAGGCTCTATAATAAGATTTACACCTTAGAAATTGCCAAAGAATTACACCGTGGTCATTGTACAATCAAAATATATTGTACTAACCCTTATCTTTACAACGGACGTTCTGACAAATGGAAAATTCGTAAGAAATCATATCTGTCACGTCCAACAATGAGCAAGATCAAGAGAGAAGTTCGTCCCACTTGAGACTAGCAAACAAGTTTTTGAAAAAGCTGGCGTTCCTGATGTGCCCAAATCAACTCGTTGCCGTATCCTAAGGACAATTGCAAACTTTGGAAAGCCAGAGGTCTGCCCTCAATTAAAGGCTATCCACAAGAAAAAGAGGACGGTGTGGATAAGAGATCACATAAAGGTGATTTTCAAACTGTTTTGTTCACTGATGAGTGTCGAGCAACTCTTGATAGACCCGATGGGTTGAGGGGAGGATGGTACCATAATGTGGGTGTACGTCCTCAAAGGACCAGGCGTCAACAAGGAGGTGGTTGTGTGATGTTTTGGACTGCAATAATTGGCAATGAGTTGGTAGGACCATTCAGAGTCGCAGATGGAGTGAAAATTGCCGCCAAACTCTACATTTGGAACCCTGGACCAAGAAGAAGAATTTGGCATTCCGGAAAAAGATGGTATGCATGCATAATAATACACCGTCCTATTCTGCAAGGATAGCTACTGAATATTTGGAGAGAGCTTTTGCCAGACATGGGAAAATAATGCGATTGCCAGCCTGTTCTCTAGATTTAAATCCCATTGAAAATCTGTGAAACAGTTTGAAACAAAGTATTTACTCCAGATGAAGGCAGTACAACTCCAAGGATGCCCTCTGGAATGCTATTATTACTGCTGCCAAAGACATTTCATCAGATTAAATCGAAAGTTTTACATCTTCAATGAACCAAAGTCTTTTTGCTCTTGTCAATAAAAATGGCAATTATATAAGATATTGATTGTACGATGAACCCATATTGAAGTTGTTTGTTCTTTATTATTGTTGTTCTCAATTTACAAATTCCTAGAATAATAAATGTTTCGATGATCTTTTAGCACTTCACCATATTTTAGCATTAGTTTGCATATAAAATTGACACGCTGTAAAAATGTAAATCACCAAAAGGGCTGCCAATTGTTTATTACTGTGCAGATTAGCTTAAAATTTTAGATCTTCGCTCTCTTGTGTTAGTGTTGCCATATAACGTGCTAAATCTCACAAATTGTCAGTGAAAACTATCGAAGTTAGAGCAAAAACATCGATTTGCATTTAATTCTGGCAGGGGGTATATATATATATATATATATATATATATATATATATATATATATATATATATGCATAAATACATATACACATATATATGATAGACGTATATATCGATCTATACACTCATACACACATACATCCATAGAAAAGTTTTTATTAAATTTTTGTAATATATTATTATAGATTTGATGAAATATTAGCAATATTTTGTTTATTTATTTTATTTACTATTTCTTTTATGTCTCGAATATTCCTAAAATAAATATTGATTTTTATACGAATTCCCATCAAAGATGGAGTCATTCGTCATGTTTCCTTCCACGATAAGGCAATCGAACATTTCAGTATATTTTTTTATACATACAAGCCAACGTTTCTAAAAATACCTCATGTTTTGAACATATCAGATTTTCTGAAATTGAATGATTCCATACATTTTTGGCAGTGTCCTCAAAGCAGGCAAGGTAATTTTCTGGCCCGAGAGTCATTCTATTTAATTAAATTCGCTTCGACGTTCCAGACGACAGAGACATTTTAATGCTGAATATGTACTTCCGTGTCACGAATTGGCAAAGACTAACTTGAACTCGACACTGGGACATTTTACCATGTAAGCTACTTCTCATTGTAGTAGAGTGAGTATTGTAGACATTTTAAAATGGCAATATCTCCAGACAAGGCTGAAGTTATTTGATGTAAAGAGCAAAGAACGTAAATTAAAGCACAAAAACTAGCCAACTAGGAATCATTTGTAGTTAGATGCTCAGCAAAAAAAACAGCAATTTTCCCCCTGTTTCAGAAATATAACTCGGGAACTGTGAGGACAAAAAGAAACGTAAGAAAGCGAAAGTTATGAAAATCTCTAACGAACAAAGTACACTTTCTAAAGAAGAAATAATAAATGGCGAAAAAACTAAACTATTTAATCACTATAGAGTTAAGCTAAGTCAACTATAATACACTATACAAGTTATAATATAAAATATAACTAATGACACATTGTAATAAAGTAAGCTCTTAGTCTGATTCATTTAGCTTTATTTTAATATATCAGGATCTTATTTGACGTAAAACTATAAACACATGAGAAAACACTGTTATCCGAAGTAATGGCATAAGAAACATATATAACCAACTATCAAATTCGACTATTTAACTTACTAAGAGAAAATTGCGTTAGTTTTAATTATTAATACAAATTATAATAATAAAAAAAATATATTTATGTGTAGTGGTGTAAATATAAATACCTCGTCGCCAGTGTTATGGCGGTGTAGCTTTCGAATTTCTCGTCGCCAGTATTGCCTCTGGTAATAATAAAGAGTAAACTAGTTGTATGATTAACAAATGTGTATTATCAATAGTACGTTACAGAAGTGCACGTAACGATTCTGGTGGTAATACTTACGTCTTTAATGAATCTATATTTATATTATATGTGTAAGTCCATTATTCCAAAAATAACTTCATAATTATCATAAAAACCAAGCAAATCCAAATATCTGCAGAGATTAATCACTGGAAAGACTGATTGTTGTGTATTTGAGCGTGGATTTAGTGTGTGACAACCATATAAGAGATATATCGAAAGAACGAGAAGGGGAGACACAGGAATATGTGGTAAGGCACCATCCAAGTTATCGGCCGATATAGAGATCATGGATGAGCTATAAAAAAGACTCTAACAAAATCAAGGGGGATAACTTTAAGAAAATTATACACAAGGACATGAACAAAAATTAGGCCTAAAAGTAGACGTGCTATCTAAAATAAAATAACAAACTTCCTGGACGTCACTGTAAATTTAGATAAAAACACATATGAACCCTACATAAAAGATAACGCTAATCCGATATACGTAAGCCCTAAATCCAATTACCCCCCCCCCATCAATTATTAAACAGATTCCTAACTCGATCATAAGTAGACTCAGCAATAACTGATCACAATAATACCGATCGCAATAATAAAATTAAACAATAGAAGAAAAAGAAATATAATCTGGTTTACGACACCATACAATCAAAGTGTAGAGTTGTGAATCGCGTAGTAACACACTTAGAAGGCAGAAAGCATGGACGGTTAGAGGAATCTGATTTCTCAATCCAAGTGACATCTCGATCCCCACTCACTATTAAACACATTCTAACTTATTGGATTGATTAGTTGTCAACAATCCATAAAGAAAAATATTAAGATCAATAAAAAAACAGCATCCACATTATTCGTCCATAGTTTAAAATTTATCTTTTATTTAAAACCTAGCGAGCCATATGGAAATTCACCAGCAGATTCTGTCATATGTAATATATTGATGTTAGCATTCTGTGGATGTTCAGCGTAAATGGAGAGGCCCTAGTAATGTTGTCGCTGTTTTTTTAAAACTGAAAAAACTTTATCTAAGAAATCAGACACGCCCGGTGAAGCCCGGTTGTAAATACGTTTAAATATGATATTTTAATTCATATAGATTTCGTATATATTATTATAGAGTCAATTTTCCATCGATTCTTATATATAATAAAGTTCTAATATAAAAAATAAAACATAAATCCGTATGACTTGGGTGCATAAGCTTGAATCGAAACCGAAACCAAAACTTATGAAGGAAAACTATATGATATATACACATTTATCCATCCATAGCCTTGAGCCCCTGAAGTGGCATAGGTCATCCAAAACTTTGTAGATGCTTTTGTAACGAGTTCTTTTCTCGGGGTGAGGGTGTTGGCTTTACGCCAACCATCCCAGAGGATACATACACGCCTATATATATATATATATATATATATATGTATATATATATATATATATATATATATATATCGTCGTCGTTTTTTTTTTTTAATATATTAACTACTCCTAGGTTGAAAATGGCTCAGCTTACTTAGACAGCTACTGTTCCCATGAAAAACACGCAGAAAGGAAGGGCTTAACTTAAGGTCAATTTTACCTTTTTGCTGAAAGTGTCCGCCTATGGCTGATTAGAATGGGCGCGGTGGAAACTAGGAAGACGATTGGCTTAGTAAAAAATCCAATAGACTGTACGTATATAAAACGCGAGGAAACCAAAACTCTTTGTATACGCCTGGCGGTTTCTTATGAGAATGAAACGCGGAATATTCTGTGTAGTTTATATATATTTTATAACATACTATATATATGTATATATATATATATATACACACACATATATATATATATATATAATTTTAGCAATAATCGAAACCAACTTCAACACTTATTAAACATTCTTGGTAAATTGTTTTTATAATATACAAGATGACTTCAGTACCATCAGCTATAATCGAAATTGAAACCAAAACTTTCATTTCTCTGCATTGCGTTCGCCTTTTTGCTCATATCTGACCATCCCTTTTTGCTCTATTGAAAATAATGCTAATAAATGTGATTTAACAGAGATACAATTAGAAAAAGCCTGAGTACATTCGATTAAACATAGCCAAGTTACCCCCCGAAAATGAAAAAAAAGTCTTTACCATCTCTATTAAAAACTATTAATCATCCAGTTCAAACCATTTCAAGAAAATACGAAGTTTTTTGGGTGTTATTTAGTTGTTGTTTTTAAACTTTTAGCTGCGCATCAACTCATAACACACAACGAAGAGAAAGATGAATCTCGACCAGACATTGTCTCTGAATATTTTAGGTCTTTCCCTACTCGGGTTTGCTATGACAACCTATCATGATGATACTTTCCATGAAACTAAACCCTGACGAAATATTCAAAATGTCATAATATCCGCGGCACAAAGAAGATGTTCTCATTATGGCCTGCCTGCACTGGCTTTTACGAGTAATGGTGAACTTCTCTAAGTTATTCTACCTCAAGTAACAGCCCGAAGCTTTGCACACCATCAGGCATGAGGAATTGTTGTCATGGAATCCATTAATAACAAGAGACGAAAAGAAATATATATTCTAAACATATTAGAAAGGTCAATTGGGAAGAAGAAAAGTGTTGCCAACTTCTTTAGTAACTCAGTGTTTAAAGGATTACTTTAAGGAGTATTCATACATAGATCAAGCTTTAGCCACCGGAAGGCTTGCCCTTGATTTCTGAGAACTTCGACTGAAGCAAAACGAAACACAAAGACAAATGATTTTTTTTTATAACAGACTATCACGATTCCTCTGTATCCGTCTAACATATTTGTTACTCCCGTTTTGCTTTCTATTAATAAATTCAACCATTCAGACTTCTTTTTTACACTTTCCCTTCTTTCTCGAGCATTTTTTCTTTTTAATTCTTTCGCTCGTTGTCCGCCTAATTCCCTATCATTTATCCTCTCTATACCCTTATACTATTTCTCAACACTCCTCGCTGCGTATTAAGTTTTTGCGTCTTTTATCATCTGCTACCACTATGTACACATTCACGTCTATCTATTCTCCCGTACTTTTTCTCACCTTATATACACTCTGAAAAAAATGGGGGGGGGGGTCACCTCAAATACACAAACGGAATGTTCAAGAAAGATTATCGCAACAGTCCTCTGTCTCTTGTCTCTACTCTCGTTGCCTTCTCTCCTGGCTGATCGGGAATCATCTCCCAGCACCCAGAAATGAACATCGTTTTATAGGTTCCATCTTCACGCACACACGAGATTATGCGAGAACGGACGAAATAAAAATGCTGGCCGCCATGTTTGTTCTTCCTTTCCTTCGCCTGAACTCACTCGCTGAGCACCCACGGTAAGACTTCTCTTTCTTGCTTCTAACCACACACTCTATATATTCTACCCTGATCTTTCTCTTCTGAGATTTGCCTTCTAGATCATATTTTTAGCCTCGTCTTTGTTTCTCTTCACTGGTTTGGTTTTCTGAATCATACATTTCTCTGTAACTTTAATCTCTTTTATTCCATTTATACATGCTCCACTTACAACTTTCAGTCTGTTTTGTTTTTAATATTCTATTAACACTAGATACGCATCTATTACTTCTTTCCCTCTGACATCTTACTATACTCGCTCTTTTCTTATATTCTCAAGTAATCTGTTTTTCCTATTTTCTCTCTTTTCTCCCCCATATGCTTCCCTCTCCTCCCCTATCGGTTTTTTACTTTATTATACTATTTCTCCTAACCAATTCCTCTGTGAAATTTATCCCCCCTCTCTCTCTCGCTCTCTCTCTCTTTCTCTCTCTCTTTACTCTCCATCCGTTCTCCTTACGCATGTCTATATACATAGACACGCGCAAACAGAAAATAACTATTTACAGTCGTGATCATATTTATTGGAACGGTCCAATAAAAAAAAAATCATTTTGTATTAAAAATCATTCAGAAAAGGATAAATCAAAGGAAATCAAAAAGTATAATATGTATTTGGAACTGCTCTCTCAAACTCAACAATCGAATAAAAAAATGAAAAATAAAGAAATTACAAACGATATTTCAAAATTCCCTTGTTCAAATTTATTGGCACCGTAATTCTTATGATCGACTGTATGCCCTTTAACCTTATTTATTCGCTGTAGTCGTTTTTTCACAAACTTGTAGCATTCTTCAGCAGTAAATTTAGCCCATTCCTTCCTGACAATAATCCTCTAACTGAGCGAGATTCTTAGGCTTCCTCTCCATTATCCTCAATTTTAAAATCCTCCAAAAATTTGCAATGGGATTTAGGTCTGGGCTCTGGGGTGTCCACTCCAAAAGATTGATATTGTTATCCTCAAGCCATTTCTTAGATTAGCCGACTGCTTTGGGTCATTATCTTGCATGAAGCACCAACGTAAACTGACAGTCATTCAGGTTTTTATTCAGGATTTTGACACAATCCTTCTTTTTCATGATGCCTGTGACCTTACGAAGTCACCCTGGTCCAGTGGCAGCAAAGCATCCCCATAAACACCAAACTGCCCCAACCGTGCTTCAAAGTTGGTATGGTGTTCTTATGCAAGATGGCTTCGCCAGATTTCCTGTAAGAAGGAACACTATTATGGACAAATAATTCAAATTTCGCTTCGTCGAACCATATAACATGTTTCCAGAAAGCAGCATCTTTATCAATATGGCCCTTTGTGAACTCTAGCCTAGCTTTTAGATGCATAGGTTTCAATAAAGGGAGTCTGCCTTGAGCGACATGCCAGCTCTCTTCAAAACTCTACCAACTGTGTGTCGAGACACGTTCCCTCCAGAGCTTCTCTGTTCCTCGACAATCTCCCCAGCAGTGATCCTTGGGTTTTGGTTGACACCTTGACCTTTTTTTCGCTCTGCTCTAGCAGACCGTATCCCTTTTCTCCCCCGATCTTCCAAATTCATAACGTGACCTTGTGATTTGAACTTCTTGGCTCGAACGGTGGATTTGAAAAGGTTTAGCTTCTTAGAAATCTTATCATAGCCCTCCCCTTTGGAATGGCACGCTATCACACGCTCTTTAGTCTTAACCAGAACGAAAATTCCTTGATTTAAATTACTTCAAAGCAAACGCTGTCTAAAAATTATCTGAAAAAGAAAAAATAATTAATTAACATTAAGCATAATAAGGCAACATAAAGGTAATGGAACCACGTCAAACATGGAATTGATTGTAATTATACTGGTAATAGACGAAAATAATAAGCCGTGCCAATAATTTTGAACACGGTAATTTAGAAATTTCGTTTGTAATGTCTTTAGTATTGAATTGTTTTGAAATCCAATTATTGCATCGGAAAGAGCAGTTCAATATAAATATGACACTACATAATAACCTTGGATTCTGCCCTTTTTTATGAAATTTTATTAACAAAATATGATTTTTTTTTATTGGACCGTGCCAATAAATATGATCATGACTGTATATACAAGATGGCTAATTTGCTTTCGTAATAAAATAATAAAAAAGGCCAAACTAAAATGATATCATCTGTGAATTGTAGAATAGATTTTGGAGCCAACTCCTCATTACTGATGTCCCAAATAATATTTTGAGATAAATTGTTGATATCCAAGTTTACGATAAAACCGTATACGGCAATATCTCTGGTTATAAGGACTTCGCTGATTTATTCAATTTTGGCAAGAACCTTTAGATGTACCGAGAAAGAAAGAGTCTTTTGTATTTAACATTTCTAAATGCAATTTTCCATGAAAGTTAAATAAAAAAAAACATGAGCAAAACGGCAAGAAGAAGCAAATGAATATACATCAACAGGGGAGATAATCCAATATTAAAAAAGCTGGATACAAAAAGGGAAGCTGCAGAGTGTCGTTTTGAAAATTAAAAAAAATATATATATAAATCTTTAGGGAAGACATAAGACACGAGCACAATACAAGGGGTTATAAGTGCATTGCATGAAGATTCATTCCAAAAAAGCAAAATATTTAATAATAGAAAAAACAAAACAACAACAAAAATGATTTGCCTGCCATCAGCTAATTTCGAAACCAAAAGCTCCAATCGCGCATCTTTCCGATGTAGCTATGGAGAGATATTGTGAGCAATATTTATTATTAAACGGCTTGAACAAATGCATGGATTTTATACACGCGCAGAAAGAAGTAAAGTATGTGGTCAAGTTGAAATGAACAGTTTGCATTTCATCTTTCTTATATTGATCTGTACGCGTTATTCCTCTACTTAAACAAAGACTTTACTCGTTATAAATCATCATTTGTGTATGACTATTATTTCCTCTTTATTTCAGTGCTATGTGATCCGTAGGTTAATAGTTTATCGGTCAAATATTTACATATACGGCATATACGTCATAATCACGTTGACACATCGGTTCTCGTTAGTTCATCGAAGGTAAGAAAACTAAGCCTGGCTAGTACCAGATGGGTGAACATTTGGGAATTATAGGCGCTGTATGTGCTCTCCGCGTATCCTGGTATTGTTTCCAGTCGTCCTGAACCTATTGTTGCCATTGGTATGTAACATTGTCGACTCAGGAGAGATATGGTTCGAGAGTGCGCAACTGTTGCCCCAAAACGCGCAGGCATCATTACGGTGGGTATCTGTAGTCACGTTAAGACTGAATGAATCCATCACATTTACAGACACACGAACAGACGCTCACGTGGAGAGAACTTGAATGCCTACTTGACACTATCCTCGAGTATCTAAGGTCTCTCTGTATAGGAGTTTGTAAGAACAGTCTGGCATGAGGATACTTTTCCCTAGAAGTAAACCCTGACCAAATAAATAAAACTCACATAGTATTCGCTGTTCACATAATATCTCCTTACTATGCATTAGCTTTTTCTATGTTACGTCAAGTAATGCCACGAAGCAGGATATTCCACCAAATAAGATGAATTCTTGTCCTGGAATCCAGTAAAACGAAAGTTATGCTACAACATATAAAAATGGTTAATTGGAAAGAGGAAATTTATGTTCTCAATTTCTTTACTAACTCAGTGTTTGAGGGATAAAGAACTTTAATGTAACATTCGAATGTCTATGTATCTCATACAGAGTTCAAGTTCAAGCCCAAGGTAGTGAGATCCTTGCTTTCTGAGAACTTCGACTGAAGTAAAATAAAACAAAAAAAATATCTATTGATTTCCTCGTATGGATAAAGCAAAACTGTGATAAAATATGTCATTTTATATTGATTTATAAAACCGGAATTTTTATTGGATGAAATGATAAAGAAATGTCTGAAATTATCGAGAAAACATCTAAATTGATCGATCGAATCTAAATCTGACAACTCTCTTTCATTAAGGGTCTATTTCCTTGTCTACGCCCACTTTCTCACATATATACATTGCTAATCTCTTTTATAGGCGATCGTTATTTCAATGAAAGGCGTTCTACTGAACTATAAATTTTGGTTCCGCCATGTAAGAAACTCAACGTATATCAACCACGGCGGAAAAATTATTTCCGTTTTCGTTTATATGTTTCGAGCTGCAGACGTAATTTTGCATAGCTAGGACTCGTTTGTTGTGTCGTCTCGCCAAGGGGACATAATAACGCGGGAATGCTTACCTGCTTTATACAAATTAGTCGGCTGCTTGTCATTAACAGGCTTACACATAAATAAACTTACATCATGGCATTGGTCAATATTAGTTCTTACATATTCTTACTCAAATTTTGGTTGAGGATTATTCTGTTTGAACAAGCTATATCCTTAAGTGGATTTTGACCTTGATACGTAATGACTCAATAGTTAGATAAGTGTCAGTAACTTCGGGGTTTTTGCATTTTACTAACGTGCACGTTACTTATGACACAGTGTCGGATATCTAAACAATGTGTAGCAAGAAATCATTTCAACCGAGTGTACACCTGTTGAAAAAATAATAATTAAATGTACAAAAGGGCACAACGAATAAAAATTTTGACTAAGACATCTTTTTTAATATATATATCGAATAAATTGAGAAATCATTTTGAGAAGAAACGCGTACCTGACCAAAACAAAGAACGGTGAAATATTAATAAAATGTGAAAAAAAATGTAATTTGAATAAAATACATGAGACTAACGCATGGAACCTGCTTGAAAGAAGCAAGAAACTTGATGAATTGCCACAAAGAAATTAAGTATGATCTTTGAAACCTTATCTTTAGCAAAACGTTATACAGGTGTAATAAAAGTCAGATCAATTCAGTGAAGTGACAATGGCCAAGTATAACGAATCGAGATCTGGCAAGATTGACAATATCGTCCAAAAGTTGCGATTCAGGTTCTGAAACATGGTTATAAAACAACTGCAAAAGATACTGTGGTTAGGGTTAGGGTTAGGGTGAAAATTTGGGCCTGAGAATAATCAACCTTTTCGGTTCCTCAGCATTAAGCATCTTCGTTATATGTATTATTTTATTTTCAAATATGTTATTCTTATAAACACAACATGAATACAAAAACAGGCGAATAGTGATGAATCTGCGGTGTTTCTTTATACTTAAAAGTCACAAAGACATTTAAAAAAATAGCAATGCATCCTTATTTCATAACCTAAATAAGCAAAAGTTGAATTAATATAAAAGTTAAGCTATTTTATACATATTTCCCAAGAACACCTTCTTATTAATATCCATAATGAAAAGTAAGAAAAATAATGAATATAAATTAAAGAAAAATGCTCATTTTATTTCATACATACATCATATTTATTCATTCTAGCGAGTCAGTTTTGTTTGAAAACATAAGAGACACGCCCGTTTCACATCACAAACGCACCAAACATTTTGATATATTGTACTTGCATTTTATTTCTTCAAATCAATCACCCCGAGGAAATTCCTTAATAAAGACGAAACGTTGATGTATATGTAAATAATAATTTCATAACATTTTTACGTTTACTATTAGTTAAAATGTTATTTCAATAAAAGTTCAGTATATATATATATATATATATATATATATACATATATATATATATATATATATATATATATATATATATATATATATATATATATATGGATGTAAGGAGCTTCAGAGAAACAATAAATATTGGGAAAATCTCATTTAAGTGTGCCTAATCACATAACTTCCATAACACACTAACTTTATGTCTACCTTTTGAACATGGACGTTATGTTTTCCGGTCACATCTTAACCGGTTTAGTATTTGGAACTCCGGAACCGTTCCAAGACGCTCGCACCGCTCAAAAGTCTATATTTGGCCGACGGGCTTCCACATTCCAACTTACCCGAACGAACCGATTCTTTTAAACCATGACATTTTGGCTTCTTTACAGCGAGTCGGAGTTCATATATTCGTCACAGATATTTCCGAGTAAGATTTAGCCTTATAACCACAATGACGCTTTGGAAGCAGCAGGATATTAGAATTTCTACTCTCTGTTGGAACGGATGAAAGCATTTGTTCAAACAAAACATACACACAGTGTCTTAAGAGCTAACAGCCGTTAATATGAGCTTTTATAGCCACATATTTTAATCGCATGTCTACAAAGGTAAGCCATATATATATATATATATATATATATATATATATATATATATTTAATATGTTGATATGGATATTATTTTTTATAATCAATATTTATATATTTTTATTATAATGATAAAGCAAATACATACATATATATATATATATATATATATATATGTACACACATACATACATACGCATGATAATTTCAACGTCTTGTCAGACGAGTGCCACTCCCTCAGTCACTGAAAGTCCATGAGCCCGAAAATAACCATTTTTTTTTAGTCTTGCCAGCGAATTCACACGCTCAAGCAGACAAGACATTGAAGACGGTCCTTGACATACAAACATATATATATATATATATATATATATATATATATATATACACATACATACACATATATACCTATAAATATACACACATGCACACACCCATACATCAATACATACACAATACATATAGCACATACATATAAACATATACATACACACACAAGCACACACATATACATATATATGCATACACATATATACTATCATATACAAATACATACACACATATACATACATATTCACATACATATACGTACACATGTATGAACATATATATATATACATGCACACAAAGTTACCTACATATACGTACACATACATATATAAGAACCTATATGCATACATATATATGCATATATAAATATACATATACAAACACACAAATATATATATACGTATATACATACAAACACACATAAACATGTATACGCAATAAATAAATAAAAATATATGCACACATACATATATACATACATATACAAATAGGTATACATACACATACATACACTAGTACATATATTAACATACATAAATACATGCATACATACACACATACATATATACATACACACATATACATATATAGAATGATGGCAGATCAATTATTACATGCTTCCAGCATTTCAGGGCTACACACATTTTTCTATCGCCACGGACAATTCTTATAGACAAATGCCTGAGGAAGTATCTATACAAATATTATGTTACAGAGTTTTAGCTTTGTACGCCAGCTAAGTCTCTCTCTCGGTTCAAAATGTCGAGATCCAGCAACAAGCATGAGCAAGATAGGCAACAACAAATCCAACTGCAGACCAGCTTAATGCGGGTACTGGTCTTCCGCTTTATCTATTTTTTTTTAAATCAGAGATTTGCTTCACCCAGAGGGGTTGCCTTAACGGGGATTTTAGGAGTCCTCTCCACCCCGCACACATATCGAAATAAAGATATACACGTACACATGCAAGCATGCATACAAACAGATGCACGCAAACATACATACGCAAGAACAAACACACATGACAACATGCACATACACTCATTCATTCATACATACACGCATGTACATACATATGCACACCCACGTACCAATACACATGCATGTAGAATATATATGAAGGATCATTTATCATGACGATGATGATGGTTGTTACGAATAGGTGAATTCAGCATGAATAAAAGAGTAAAACAATCCCAAATACACAGAAGATAGAATAGAGAGACGTTCGCTTCGCCGGTTGTACAGTTTTTAAAATGAAAACGCGTTCATAACGGCACAAATCCTCAACGTTCATGACAACGACGATGATGGTGGTTACGAATAGGTGAATTCAACATGAATAAAAGAGTAAAACAATCCCGAATACACAGAAGATAGAATGCTATTCTATCTTCTACATACGCATACATAGATATATACTTACATTTTTTTACACTGGCATCATCACATTATCAAGGGCAAGAGGCCACTCAAGGATAAGGGTTAAAGAGTGTACAGTAGAAATTGGACAATATAGTAATCATTAATAATGAAAATTCGGTAAATTTGATAACTTATATGGAACGGCTCATCAAGAACTTATTTACGTAAGACTTGAACACAACCACATTGTAGTCAGCCGGAAAGCAGGAAAACGGAAGACAATTCCACAGGCGTGCAGTTCTGAGAAATAAGCTTTGTTCATGCAATCTACCTTTAGGTTTAGGCACAGATAAAGAGTGGGGGGAGTTATTGATAGTGTTTTCAGCTAGACGAGTGTTTCTTGTGAAAGTTAGGCGAGGGGGGACCATAGACTGAAGCTCAGTCGAACACTTTCCATGAAAATAATGATACATCAGAGACAAACTCGCAACATTTCCTCTCTGAGATAGTGGTTGCAGGGAAGAAAAAAGGGCATCTCTTACGAGGCTACGAAGTCTATTTGAACTCTCTCAAGGCAGGACAAGTCCTTTCTAGCAGCTCCTGCCAAGATGTGGCAACAGTATTACATCCTTGGACGTACCTGGCTCTTATATAGATAGAGAATTGCATCAGCAGTGAGATATCTACCGGATCGATAGAAGGATCCGACCATTTTCACCAGCGGCCTTGGCAACAGATTTGATGTACATGTTCCATTTAAGATCAGGAGTAATGGTCACGCCCAGAAGCTTGTCAAAACTTAAGGCCTCCTGAAGACAAGAGCCATTCAATTCAATTGATGCCATAAATGGATAAAAATTTTGATGATGTAAAGAGAGAAGCTTGGTTTTAGATGCACTAAAAGTAACCAACCACTCCTTTCCACATTGTACTACGTGCTCAAGATCAGAGGAGAGAGAATCGGAGAGAACTCTGTCGTTTACGGTCTTAGATGTGCTACCATAAATGGTAGTGTCGCCAGCATAAATGTCTACAAATGATCTAAGGATCTGATTTGGAAGATTATTAATGTAGATCAGGAAAAGAGTTGGGCCCAGGATGGACCCCTGAGGGACACCAACATTAATACTGTGAGCTTCTGATTTTTGCTCCTCAACTACTCCTCTTATGTACCTATCAGAAAGAAATTATTTTATAATTGAAAAGACATTTCCAGCTATACCATAGGTAGAGATCTTGTGCATATATATATAATTTTAAAATATATGAAGGATGGACACGTGTTTTGTCGTCATATGATTCATTATCGCAGTTTAATCAAAGGCGAATCGAATCAAGGAGTCTGAAATTTTCTTGACACTTAATAGTTTTTGTCAAATTTAGCAAAAGAAAAACACAAACACAAAATCATTGTGGTTTGATAATGTTTCCAGCGTCTTTTTTAAATATATTTTATTTTCTAGTATGCAGTATAAATATATAGTACTCCGACTACACCACATGGTGAATTATAGCAGATGCCCCAAATGAGAAGTAATGTATATTTATAGGTTTAACAACGTCATTGTTTCAAAGTTTTCTATGACATGGTACAGATGGTAACGATTGAGGCTGGAAAGCTAACAGTTTTGGTCTCGATTCTAGCTGATGGCACACTTTTTTTTTGTAAATTACAATCATACATAAGGTACAATACCATGATCAATAGGGTATAGGCTCAATCATAATAAATACGAAATTTGCATGAATTAAAATATATTAAATATGTGTAGTAATTTCTTTGTTGATTTCGTCTACAGTACTTATCAAGTGAATTGCATTACCGTAATGATAATTGGGAATAAATTTAATGTATATATATATATATATATATATATATATATATATATATATATATATATATATATATATATATATATATATATATATATGTGTGTGTGTATATTAGATTTATTCCCAATTATCATTACTGTAATGCAATTCACTTGATAATTGAGTGAGATTAAGTTTTCGGTATGGTTGAGACACCTGAGATATACAGACATTTAAAAGCTTAAAAAAAAATTTGGCAGCATTCTCTTCTCTCAAGCCAACATTGCTCAAACAAGAGACATATTTTGTTCCATTAGACATTCGTTTTGTTTTTTCGATTTTACAGATGATCGTCGTGTTAAAACAAAAACAAAATGATGAAGGTTCTCTAAGTACACCTAACACTTTCGATTCGTGGTGAAATCACATTACGCTGTAAATAAATTGATTGACAAGAATGAACGGCAGCAGAGAAATAGACATGTAAAGTCAGACGGCGTAAAAACGAATGTACATTAGTCTTTAGTGTTGTTTCCACTCAGTGTCATATAATGCCAGCATATCTTCGAAGTGGGAATGAAAGTCAACGCTAAAGTGTACCTGGATGTGCTGAATATGTTGGTGAACCCTGATACAATCAGGTGGCCCTGGGTGTGGCAACAGGACTCGGCGCCAAGGAGATCAAACCTTCGCTTTAAAAGGGGTGCTACGTCTTTGTACTCTTTTCTCACTGCCCGCCTTCTTCCTCGACTTGAATCCGATTAACTGCCCCGTTTCGTCATATGCCGAGAAGATCACCAACATGACATCAAAGCCAGGCTGATCGCGCCATCCGCCTGGTATTCGCCCAGCTCCCGCCGGCGCTTGTGGAAAAGGCGTGCTCTCTGTTTTAGATTCATATCGAGGTAGTGATTTAGGATGGAGGCAACTACATTAAATAGATGTTAGCTATATTCCATAATGTCCTGGATATTACCTTAAACTATATCCAGTGGTGAAGCCCAAGCTTGCGGACCTTGGGGAGTGTGGAGCCACCCTTTAATTGGCATTGCTCCCAGGAGTGGTAGTGCCTGTAAGGTTCTCAACTATGTTAAATAGACACCGACTTGAAAACAACAAATACATTCTATTAAAAAATTTTCTTCTTCGAAATCTTTGGAATCGGCATTAAATAACGTGAAAAGGGTTGATATGCCGTAAAACAAAAACAACAAAACAAAACCAAACCAAACCATATACTCCATAATCAGGACTCCTGAATTGATTTTAAATAACAGTTTTCAAATAAAGATGGAGTGCTTTTTTAAAGCGACAAGTCTATCATTCTAATATGTAAAAGTTTTCTATTTGTTTGGCACTGTGTTAAATTTGACATGGGAGAATCTTACTTTAGTGTTGCGCGTAATTTCAAACTTAGCTCCTTGTTTTTTCTTCTTTTTTATATTCCTCGTATATCCTTTTAAACGTACGTTGAGTCTCTAACTATCGTGAAACCATCGTCTCTATATAGTACTTTACCTCTTACACTCTATCCTTATGCTCTGGGATACTGTGCAATATATCTTGACTTACGAATTTCGATGCCAATGCGATTTCTAGAACCAGCTGCAAAATGTCAGAAACAAACACTCTTCTAGTTATTACTATTGTTAACAATTTCGCTTACCGAATCTCTGTCTAAAATTAAAAGAAAATCTACTAACACATTGTATTTAATAGAACTATACGCCTGTGGAAATCAATACTGCGGACAGCTTCCTAGCTTACTACAACAAGGTCGTTTTAAAGTAAAAAAAAACAAATACCTGTTCAGCCAGCCTCTTAAATGATAAAGTTCTATAGCCTTTCAACCATTTACAGATCATCAAGAGGCAGTTTTAACAGCTAACTAAATACTGTTTTTTACCTCGAGTGGTATGTGGGTCTTCACAAGTGGTCATCCTAAAGTAAAACAATCAAGATTTTATAATTGTAAAATATCCAATCAGACTGAAGCTTGGAATTCACTTTTTTAATGCCTGTCTCGTTTGCATTAATACATTATTTTATTAAGACTGTTTCTCTTAATATTTCATTAATACTAATATTTTAATTGAACTGCCGTCCTTAAAATTTAAATGTACTTCTCATAAGTATATTATTCTTAACATTTTATTAAATACTAGCTTGGACATCCGGCGTTGCCCGGTCGTAAAATATGTTCAAATATGATGCTTTCATTTACGCAGATTTTGTATTTATTATTATAAAGTCAATTATTTTCTACTGTATTGGGCCCAATATATAGTCATGATTTCAAACATAAAAATAAATATATCATCTCAGCTCGAATCGAAACCGAAACGAAAACATAATAAAACATAGTTTTATGATTTAAAATATGTCTACAAGTTAAGCAAAGACTGAAGTTTATTTATACTCAATATAGTTGGACTGTGGAAAGGAGTGTGATTTATTAAATACAACCTGGTGACCATAACAATAACGTTTGTTATAGACAAGATACAAGCAAGGGCAATTGGACGGTACAGACAATTTAATAATTATATAAACTAGCGGATTAGAGGACTCATTAATATGTAATATATTAATGGTGGCATTCTATAGATTTTCAGCGTAAATAAAGACGCGCTGTTATTATTGTAGCTCTTTTTTTTAAACTGCAAAAGTAATTATCAAAGCTAGAAGGGACGCTATTTATTATTAAAGAGTTAATGTTCTATTGGATTTTATATACTATAAAGTTGAGATTTAAATATATATATATATATATATATATATATATATATATATATATATATATATATATATATCCGTATGACTTTGGTGTATCAGCTTGAATCGAAACAGACACCAAAACTCTGGAAAAATATGTGCATATATTACTTGATGCCCTTCAGCTTTAATCAAAACCGAAATAGATGAAGAATTCTTGATTGAATTATTTATATATAAATATATGTACTGGAGTGTCATCAGATATAATTCTTTGTCAGATTTTATTTGGAAATATTTATGTTGACCTCTTACCCTTAAGTTTAAGATATAATAAGATATAATCTTTGTTTGTTTGACACACAGAATTAAACAAACAAACAAACAAAAAAGATGCTTGGACGACCTGTCATGCATAACCTATTAAATAGCATTTTCTTCAGTGCGCCTTGTTAAGGATATAATCTAGGTTTTTGATGGACTCGCTAAAAACTTAAACTGCGTTTGGATGAACTCTCAAGCATACGTAGGCAATATCATTTTCATCATTAAACACGCAAATTGAATGGCGTCATATTAAGAATGACTTCGTTCTTGTTATTATAATTATATTTTCACTCCGGTTTCTAGCGAAATGGAATCGATCATTAATACATCCTGCCAATCCTCGTCATATTGGAGAATGATTATAATAGATTCAACCAGCTCTCAAAGACATTAAGTCATCCATTATTCAAAATAATGAAGCGACCCAATTAGGAAAATAATTCAAAAATAGTTTGTATCAATTCTGCTTACAAATAGGAGATTTGTATATTAAGGTCATCTTTCAGCAAGTACGTCTCACAAACTTCAGTGTCTTCAATATATATATATGTGTGTATATATATATATATATATATATATATATATCATGCTACGATTATAATAATGAAAAAGTAATGTCTACAGAGAATGGACGATATAAAAACATACGAGTACATTGCTTAATTAATGATGCCAATTTCCAATGAAAAGAGATTGTTAAAGCACATAAAGGATTTCCAACGAGAGTAGCTCTAGTACTATGTCCAGGGAACGTTGTGCGTGTATGTTTGTGTGTTTAAGAAGGGGTTACTTATGAACTCAAAAACGGCTTGACCTATTTTTACTAAATTCACTTTAACGTACATTATGTGTCTCGTAATGTTCTTAGACATGTTCTAAATCGGAATGTCTTCGATAAGTATCGCTAATCGCTAATCTAAATAATCTGATGAAAACAAGAAAAAGTCGATTTTTACAAACGTTAAAACCTTATACAGCCTGACATCATAAGTGTATCTGAGAAGTTTATTTACCACTCAAGCCGAAAAACCAGACATATAAAATCAACAGTAAGTTTTTTATATGAAAGTGGCATGTTAGAAATGAATGTTTCTGTTTAAAACGCTATTGCACCACGGAACTTGATTGTTCATTTAAAACTTTAATTCACGTCATTGCATATAAAAAATAATTTTATAAAATAAACAGTAGGTTCTCCACAGTACAATGTAGACTATAATGCATTGTGGACTAAATTATTGCGTGAGGCATGTGAGACTTCCACCCAGTGCACCGCGATGGTCGCCCTAACTTGAGTAGGCAATCAATCGATTTGATTGAAAAATCGGCGATGATAATAACAACTAGTGAAACATCTATTGATCATCGTTTAATCCTGCATAATGTAAGGTCTCCTTGCTAGTATATATATATATATATATATATATATATATATATATATATATATATATATATCGACTGGTGTTAACTGTGACACCCTGCACTAAAGATTCTGTAAAAGATGAAACTAGTGTCTGTAGGTATTTAATTATTAGAGTAAATGATTATGTCAGCCTCTTTAAGAAACTCGTTTCTTATCGTTGAGCACTTTCAGTTAAATTAAGTCGGTCAATTTAGCTCTTATGCATAGATAATCGTATACCGATTAGATCAATGTGACTGACTTAAAGATATTTAAAAATAAAATGTTTAAATTCAACGTTATTTCACGCGATTAATGGTAGCCGATTGAATACGGTATTTGATAATCAGGCAAGAGATGGCTTGTGTTGCCGCGTTCGAATCTATCGACTGGTGTTTATCGCGACACCCTGCACAGAAGATTCCCGAAAGGATGAAACACTAGTGCCTGTAGGTATTTAATCAATATATCTCTCTCTCTCTCTCTCTCTCTCTCTATATATATATATATATATATATATATATATACATATATATATATATATATATTTATATATATATATATATATATATATATATGACTACGTCATTTAATCACATAAATTAATATACGAAAGTATAACTTATGCGTAAACTTTAAGTATTTACTTCAACAGTGCTCAATACATAGGAAGAGCTAGGTAGGAAGTTATAAAAATATATGTGGCAATTAAGCTACACAGAATATTCCGCGTTTCATCAACGTTAGGATTCGCCAGGTCTGACGAATCCTTGCGTGGATAAAACGCAGATTATTCTCTGTAGCTTAATTGCTATATATATTTTTATAACTCTCTCTCTCTCTCTTTCTCTCTCTCTCTCTCTATATATATATATATGTATGGAGAGAGAGAGATAGAGAGAGAGAGAGAGAGAGAGAGAGAGAGATAGAACACAACTGAATAGCGCAACGATTAGAAGCTCCGACTGTCTTTTGTTCGATAGAGTTTCGACCCTGGCTTGAGATAGTTGTATGTCTAGTCGTACTGATGAGCTGTGAAACAGCGAAACAGTACTATATGTGGATTACTATAATTCTCCCTATCTTGGGTTGAGCATATTGGAAAGTAATATACACATTACCATTTGCGTATTTAGCGATGCTCTTTGTGTAAACAAATTGAGCTTAGGTATTTGGACAATGCCAAAACATTGTTAATTCACTACTCTGCTAGCAGCAACTGAATAGTGCAACGGTTAGAAGCTCCGACTGTCGTTTGAGCGGTCAGGTTTCGACCCTTGAGGATTATCTGGGAAACAGTACTGTTTGTGAATGACTATATATATATATATATATATATATATATATATATATATATATATATTATAATTCTATTTAAAATTATTATGTTCTGTATGCATTTTATTAGTATCTACCTCAGCAGTATGCAATTAATGACTACAGCTTTTTACTAGCATCAATATATACTTATGACGTGTAATGTACACTGTTTTATCTATCTTCTAACCCTGATAAAACGTCTACTATTAGAACAGTTTTCCAAATTGTGTTCCACGGAAAATATTTTTTGCTTATAATAGTAATGAGTGCCTTATTTTATTTCCAAGCTTCGTCACAAAATTTATAAGTAAATCGTTTTATGAATTTTTTTTATTGGTTTTAACATTAATAAACTAGCGTTATCCATAACGTAATATATGAGTTTAAACCGCTGTGTTGTAAAAATATTCTGAAAGCCATCCTAAGATGGCGGCCATCGAGATGACTGCTCCTAGCGAAATAACGCTCCACCCATTCATTGCCCCACAAACGACTGCATTGACAGCATCCTGGATTCTGACCTCATCTGAGCTCCCACTTTCTAATCTTTACGCCAAAACGCATCTTTTGTCACCCACCGTCTCTGCCCAAGTTCAGATCATCATAATCACCATCGGGTTTCCATTAGCGCCGGCCCTTTCCAAAACACATCGCGTCGTATTGTCACCCGCGATATTCCACCCAACGTCGCTTGAAGCACTTCTTCTGCATGTCATCAGGAGTAGTATTTGCTTGAAGCGACGCCAAAGAATGGCGACGAGCATATTAACGGTAACATAAGACTTCCAAACACAAATATGATGATGAAAAAAATAATAAGAAAAAGAAGAAAAAAAGAAAAAAGAAGAATGACGACAATTGTATTAATAATAATAATAATAATAATAATAATAATAATAATAATAATAATAATAATAATAATAAAATAATAATAATAAGCAAATAAAAATAACAATTATAATAATTAAAATGATAGTAATAATAATTGTAATAATAATAAAACGATAACAATGATAATAATAATAACAATAAAGCTAAATATAGTAATGATAATAATAATAATAATAATAATAATAATAATAATAATAATTGAAATCTTACAATAATAATAGCAAATAATAATAACAATAATAATAATAATGAAAATAATTCAAATGATATCAATAATAATTGTGATAATAATAATGTAATATCTATGGTAATAATAATGATGTAATAATAATTACGATAACAGTAAAGATAAAAATAATACTGATAATAATAATGATGATAATTAAATAATATAAAATAATAATATATAATTATATTAGTTGTTCTAACTAAAAAATAATGATATTTATAATAATAGTTATAACAACAACAATAATGGTTATAATAGTAATTACAAGTTAAGCTATAATCAGAGAGAAAACAATTATACTACTAATAATATAAAAAAAACATGTTAATTATAATAATAATGAGAAGAGTTATGACAACAGCATATTCGTTTCATTGTTTTGACTCTCAAGTATTTATTCGACACAGTTAGACACAGCTAATCAACCGAGAACCACATCACTCTATATAAAAGCATATAAGATATCAACGGATACACACTCGAGAGTCAAAACAATGACAATAATATGGCTGTTGTCCTAGCGCTAATAATGAGAATGGAAAAATAATTATAAAAAACGAAAATAAAATAATTGTCTTCCATTATTCTTTAATTTGTAGTATTTTACATGTTTTCCCATAATGCATTCCGTACTTTTATTTCTCATATTTCATTCGTATTTGTTTTGCAAACTTGTAACTTAGAGGGTTCAGTTATTGTCTTTCCTCTGTGATCGTTTCATTTAATATTGCCTTCATTGCTGATACGTTATTTCTTTCTTACTCTCTTGTTTTCTTTCTTTCAGAGCATCTAACTTAGCCTGACTAAAGGTGCTGCGAATGTGCCGAACTGAGGGATTGGTGTCACTGTCACACTTGCTCGGTATACGGTGAGGTTTAAATTTTGATACCAGTCATGTTGCAATGTTATTGTTATTATTATTATTATTATTATTATTATTATTATTATTATTATTATTATTATAATTATTATTATTATTATTATTATTATAATTATTATTATTATTATTATTATAATTATTATTATTATTATTATTATAATTATTATTATTATTATAATTATTATTATTATTATTATTATAATAATTATTATTATTATTGTTATTATTATAATTATTATTATTATTATAATTATTATTATTATTGTTGTTATTATTATAATTATTATTATAATTATTATTATTATTATTATTATTATTATAATAATAATAATTATTATTATTATTATTATTATTATTGGCTCACAAGAGGCTTTCATACAGGTCATCAAAGATTTCACCTTGAAAACAGCATGTGGTGTTCACTGGAAGTTATAACAAGTCTCCTTAGGTTTCCAGTACTCTCCAGCTCTTTCGATAACATTTTAAAATGAATTTGCATTATCGCAACATCTGTTTGCCATTGATTTCTCATTGGCAGCGGCTATTGGTCTTCACTGGAATTTGAGTGGCAATAAGCCTCCCTAAAGTCCCAGTTCTTATCCGGTGGAGTTCTAATCAGTTCCTCGGTCTTTCCTCCTTGACTCTACTTGGCTATTTGGTCTCATTTGTTTTGGAGGGGGGCATTATTATATACTCATTAGGTGTAGTCACAAAAGATATCATGCAAGATTGCTCTTTGAGGACGACTTGTGTTGCTCCCTGGAATTTGAGTGACAACAAGTCTCTCTAGACACCCAGCACCCTTCACTTTCGATAATTATTGCAAAATAATTAGCGTCATCGCAATAGTCGCTTACACTTCTTTTCTCGGTGGCGGTGATCATTGGTCTTCACTGCAATTTGGGTTGCATTAAGTCTCCCCAAGGTCCCAGTCCTCTTTGCACTACGCTAGTAGAATCTGGCTAGTACATTCTCTCCTAGGTCTTTCCATCCTACCTAACCTCCTCAATAATTGGATCGGTTCCCGTTTATGGCGACACTCACACAAAAAAAAAAGGTGGGGGGCGGTATATTACAATAATAGAGTTTCGGGTTTCATGATTCCATGTGATGTGTTTTCGTGCTTTACATCTACAGCCGTTTCTGTGCCCAGTTTGTGCGTGTATTTCATGTGTGGTTTTAGTCAACCCATTCGGATGTTTTTTCTTAATATTTCTGCAGTTTTAAATATTTAAATCCGTTGTATATTATCAACCATCCCTCTGATTCCAATCTCTCCCATTCTTTTTTCAAAGTTTTTCGGTATTCTTCCTAGCGCTGTTACTATGCCTCGTGTTATCTTGACTTTCTTGATTTTGCAGACTGATTTGAGCTCTCTGGACAGTGCCGCATATTTACTCCACTTCTCAGTGTCCTTGATCTTCACTCTGTGGTTTGTTGAAACAGCAAAATCTACAATCTGGCAGGACTTTTTCTTCTAACTAATACGACAGCTGGTCTTCTTGCTTGGATTGGTTTATCAGTTTGTATATCCATGTCCCATAAAATATTATGACTTTCATTTTCCAGTACTGCTGTCGGTTTGCGCTTATACAGTTTCTCTATCGGTTCAAGATGAAACTGTTTGTATAATTGCCAATGTGCTGCTTTCCACACTTGATCGTGGCTATTCTTATATTCTTTGGGCTAAATTACTGACTCACTTATTATGTGATTTATTCTTTCGTCTATTTGTCCGCAGAGTCTGTATTTGCTGTTTATTTTGTGTCTTGTCGATCCTTCCTTTGATATGAGTGGTTCTAATTGCGTTACTTTGTGCAGCTGTTATTAGTGTTTAGGCTTCCTTTTTGTATCGATTTTCAAGTGTTTTCGTTAGTCGGTTTCTTTTTTTTTTTTTTTGTAATGCACGTGAATCGTCCATGTACCTTGTTAGAGAATAATCGCGTTGACACACCGATGTTATTAGATCCCCGAAGTTAAGCAACGTTTAGGCCGGTCAGTACTAAAATGGGCACATTTGAGTATTCCAGGTGTCGTATGTGCTATACGCTTATTTCCGTAGTGTTTCAAATCGTCTAGCACTTTTTCCTGCCACTGGCCGCAAGAATTGCCGATTCAAGAGAGGTGGGGATTGTACATCTTCTACCTAAGAATTACTCGCGCAACTAACTTTACAGGGGTATCTGTTGTCTATTATTATTATTATTATTATTATTATTATTATTATTATCATTATTATTATCATTATTGTTGTTGGTGGTGGTGTTGTTTGTGTTGTTAAGTATTTTATCATTATTACACTAACTTCAAAATATTTATTCTTTTTGCCATATTTGTCTGGGTGTCTTATTCTTTTTTTACTTTTTTATAGGTGGTAAAAATAATACGGGAGCTTTAATTCCACTAATAACCAATTTTTTTATGTTGTTTGATTGAAACACAATTTGATATATTTCTTTACAGGCATATATATATATATATATATATATATATATATATATATATATATACATAATATATATATATATATACATAATATATATATATATACATGCATACATGTATGTGTATATATGTATATATTATGATTGCAACGTCTTGCCAGACGAGTGCCACTCTCAGAGTCACTGAACGTCCATGAGCCTGAATATAACCTTTTTTCTTTTAATCCTGACAGCGAATGCACATGCTCAAGCAGACATGACATTGAGGACGGTTCTTGACATACATACATACATATATATATATATATATATATATATATATATATATATATATATATATATATATACATACATATAACACATGCACGCAAACATATACACACCCATGTACACACATATACATACATATGTATACACATATATACAAATATATACAAATACATACCCACATATACATACATATTCACATACATATACGTACACATGTATGCACATATACACACATACACATACAGTTACCTGCATGTACCTACACATACATATATATGCAGTCATACGAATACGTATATATGCATATATACATATGCATATATACACACACATATATATACATACTATATACATACAAACCCACACACACATATACACACAAAAAAATAAATAAATAAAAATATATACACACATACACATATACATACATATACAAATAGATATATATACACATACATACACAAGTACATATATTAACGTACATACATGCACACACATATGCATATATAGGATGATGGGACTGAATATAGAATTTCGGAGTGTTATGTATATATACATCATGTGTGTATATATATATATATATATATATATATTTATATATATGTATATATATATTTATATATATGTATATATATATACATATATATATATATATATATATATATATATATATATATATATATATATATATATATATATATATATATATATCTGTTGCCAAGATCGCTGGAAAAATGGTAGGATATTTTTACCGCTCCAGAAGATTGCTTACTGCTGATGCAATTCTCTCTATATATAAAAGCCAAGTATGTCAAGGATGGAGTACTGCTGCCACATATGGGCAGGAGCTTCTAAAAACAGCCTATGCTACCTTGACAGAGTACAAAATACACTTCGTGACTTAGTGGACGATACCTTTTTCTCTTCCCTGCAACCTCTCTTCCACAGAAGAGACGTTACGAACCTGTCTTTGTTTTATCGTTATTTCCATTGCAAGTGCTCGTCTGAGCGTCAATCTTTCGCCTCCCCCTCGCCAATCTTTCACGATAAACATCCGTCTAGCTGAAACCACTGTCAATAATTTTCCCTGTTCGTTATCTGTGCCAAAATCAAAACGTAGATTCCATGAACAAAGGTTCTTTCTTAGAAGTGCACGCCTATAGAACTCTCTTCAGTTTGCCTGTTTCCCACGTGACTACAACTTAGATATCTCCCAGTCCAACATAAACACATTCCTGATGAACCGCCCTTTTTAAGTAAGACACTTTATTAAATCCCCAATACTAACGATTACTACGATACTATCCCATTGATTACTGTACACGCAATAACCCTTATCCCCGAGTTGCTTCCGAGAAGTAGTGACCACCATGTAAAAAAAATGTATATATTAATGCATATTTGGAATGTCTTCTTTTAATGTATGAATATGAATATACATCTCTTCTTTCTCTTAATTAGTTTCTATTTTTTCATTTCTTCATTTCCCTATGTTTCCACTGCCATCCAAGGATGTATGTTACCATATCTACATAGTACACGGTGTTGAAAGAGTCATCGAAGTATTTTGAACGCCAAAGATTATTTATCTTTGATGGTAGCTTTTCGTAATTTGTAACATAATCTGTGTAAGACATTGAAAAATGTAGAACAATATAAAATTGAAACAATCTTTATCCATGAAAAATGTGGACTTTCAAATGTTGCCCATTTTTAGTCTTCCATATGTGTGCTCTTTCAAAAACATCCTTTATGACAGATTGCAGAATTTCTGGACTGCTATCAAACTCTCTTATTTCGTTCCACGAGCTGGCAGACCTCGAAACGTCATACTCCAATCCAATGAAGGACAAAATTAGAAAGAAAATAACGGAGTAAAATCACAATCCAGAGATCCTGCAATCTGTAATGAGCAATGTTTTTGGAAAGAGCGCAAATATGCTAACCTGAAATTGGGCAGCACTTAAGGTTATTTTTCATGAAAAAAGATTCTTTAAGTCAGCATATTTGACAAATCTCTTCAATGTCTTAGTAAGATTGTGTTACATAAGAAGTGATGTCCCCTTCTCATGTAAGTAAGGAGGAAGACTAGATAAGTTAAAAGATAATTGATAAATTGAAATCCTAGAAATGCTTTCGGTTATTAATTCTTTTAGAAATAACTGGATATCAAATATGTCAGTTAAATGAATGGACAACGCGAGTTTATAGATAATGATTAAAAATATGTTGGATATTGAACAATTACAATTGGGAATTCTTTGTTTGCCAAAAGTGTGTTTGGACAGACATATATAAAATCCACGTAAAATTTTACGTTGGTTAAGAGAACATTTCTGACGTCATAAACAAAAAAGATTCTCAATATATTAGGATGAGGTTCAAAGTTAAGGAGATGAAAAGATCACAATCAGAGTCACAGTGATAGAGTCGGTGAGAAACGAGAGTCTAGAGCGACTTAATAGAGCTGATCCCTTTAGAGTCGAAGGGAGGAGAAGAGTAGACCATGTAGTAATACAAGTTTGAATTCCTGACATCATCAATCGGCCGACAGATGAGTAAATAAATCATTTAATATTTTGTAACTGGTTGTCTTCGTGTCGTCCTTAGAACATAAAAGGTAACTGTCTCTTGTCATCATCATTAATGAACTTTCTATTACCCCATCAATGTATTATGTGTCCCCTCCACACTTCAGTAATGCATCTCCCCTCTTCTGTGTTAACAAGAATTGTGTAAATGTCTCAGCACATCTGTTAATAATATAAAGTCCCCAAGAATCTCCACAGTCATTATTTCCGTGCAGAATCCCGTCATACATGCCCCTCATATGAACCCCTTCTACACAAATGATTACAGAAAGATATAAAAAAAATAAAGAATCCATTAGGTTCCAAACCCTACAGTGACTTTTTGGACAGCCTATATTTTAATACTTAGCGTCGAATGTACTTGTACAGTTTAATCAAGACATTAAAAAATGAAACTATAGAAAAAGTTATATTGTACGTATCCGCTCTGAACTGAAGATCTCCGAAAAAAATGTTTTAATTAATTTGATCGAGTAGATTTTTTTTATAGCGGTAAGCGCGGTTTTATGACAGAACACTGACGGCAGATGTCTTGGATTTTTTAAAATTTTTGTTTGGAATTTACGGGAGATAACTCCAGTTAAAGTGCCGAAACTCTCTCCCTATCTTTAATACTAGCGTTTATTTCTAAAAATAGAACCTTTTGCTCGGTATCATAACAAATTGTTTTTTCGCCGTAAAACAAAAAAAAACTACCTGATGAAATTAAGTGAATTTTTTTTCGGTGAAATTCATTCCATACCGGATACATACAATTAAAACTTTTTTCGATCTTTTCATTTTAATGTCTTGATTAAACTGTACAAGTACCTGCTCGATATGTAAAATGTTATTCTTTCTTGGGTATAAATTAAATTGTACTTTTCATTGTCTTTTTACTCGAAACGATGTAGAAGTACAAATACAGCTCGTTGAACACACAATATCTTCATGCATTATTTTTTCTTCTAATCATCTCTCCTAAACGAATCCCAGATAAATTTTAAGACATAACAGGAGAGAAAATCCTGGCCTTGTTCACAGTGACAGATGACATCTTTGGAAACGGAGAGTTCGTATACACAATGGTCGTGCCTCCCATGTCCTCTCGAAAGCCGACGAACTATTGAGATCCAGATTCTGCTTTTCGTCCGTGGCACGTTCTATTGATTGTTTTGTTTATGGCGCGCGTTTGTCTGTTGAGGGCAGGATTTGCAGCTTTTATAAATGTGTTTGCCTTAGGTGAAGTGTGTATATGCTTTCCGGTTTTCACGCGATTCGTCTTGTTCTTCCGGTAGCATAAATATATTCACGTACTTAGAGAAAATTGTTTTTGGAATGTATTTGAAAAGATCCAAATTTGCCCTGATTTTCAGAACATGCATATATCTGAATTATTTAAGATAAGGATTGATGATGGGTATTATATTGAGTATTTAAACTACTGTTTTCATATTTAGTAATATTGTCACAGCGTTTATATTCCATAACGTACCTTTTATATATACTAGTATTAGGACGATAGATTGACATCGGAAATCGGAAAATCAGAACGTTTGGAGGTATCAGGGTCGGTATCGGAATCAGAAAAATTGTGCGCATTTTCCGATACCAAAAGAATTCTTTTAATAATTTTTTATTATTTATTTTTGGTTAAAACAAAATATTCCACTACTTATAGTAATGAGAAAATAATAGCTATTTATTAGCTTAAACTACCAGCAAAGCAAAATACATAGATCATTCCTCACATGCCTTGTTTTACGTTTGTGAATATAACTGCACATTTAGCATAAATTTCTACGAAAATCGGGAAAAATAACAATAGCAAAATATTTAGAGATTTATAAAGAATCAGAATCGATACTTATATCGACATCGGGAAATAAGTGCGGAAGCAATAATTGAATTGGAATCGGGAAAATCTTTGCCCTGTTTTTAAGAACCTGAATAAATAATCCAATCTTTATTTATATAAGGTTTCAAGAAATGTAAATGTAAAAAAATAAAACATTTTTCAGTTCCTGTGGATATGTTTGTTGTGCGTTATCTAAAAATAAAATCGTCGTTTTCAAGTCTAATGTAAACAAGTTCTTTTTTAACCGGCATATTAAAAAAAACTTCCCAATTGCCGCCATTATCAATCATTGCGCTGTTATCTCAACGATTAATTTACATTAACCCTTATCCCTCAGCCACATTCATGCCTTGAAAATTGTTTAATTCGGTGTTAAAAATACATACCAGTTAACACTATTAAAAATGAAAGATTTGTTAGTATTTGTTACCTATGAAAACTGCTGTATTTTGTCTGCATAAAGTAAGATTTATTAAATATAAACAATTGTTTTGGATTTCCTTTCTTATAAGGCCATTGTTAAATCTCTCTAATGATTACACAGGATGGACGATAAAATTGTCACCCTAAAACAGATGCCATGATGACTTTTCCGCTAGATTAAAACCGGATTTTTTTATGTTGCAGACCATCTTCTAGTTGACAAGTCGTCTACAAATCCCTGAAGCGATATGATCATTCTATCATGTCTGAAAATGATACCATCTAAAACGAGCGAGATCGAAGATGTGCCGCTGCACAACTCATGCTCTCTACCATCCAAGTTATGACAACAGGACCATTTCCAGCACCCTTAAAATGCAAATTTGGACAGGCCAACGTTTGAGGGCACAGCTCAACGAAGTTTCTGGTCATCGTTATGTTGTCTGGTGTGGTTTCAACTGATGGCCACATCATACTATCTCACATCTTCGAAGTCGGATTTAAAGTCAACATTAAAGTTTACCTGGATATGCAGAAGAGTGTGATGATCTCCTGGTGCAATCAAGTGGTTACTGGCAGACCCTGAGTGTGGCAGCAGAACTCGACGCTGGCCAGTGTCCAACGAGACCCACACTTGTCTACCGAAGGAGTGCAGCAACTTTGTGTCCTACTTCATTGGCCCCACTCTCCACCCGACCGTACGCCACTGGACTTCTTAATTTGGTTATACGTCGAAAACATCGCTAACATCACCTACCAAAAGACCAAAGCCAGCCTGATCGCCTCCACTGCCAATAATTCGCCGATTTCCCGCCGACGCTTGTGGAAAAGACGTGCCCCTGCTTCCAGACCCCTATCGAGGGGGTGGTTGAGGCTGAATGCGGATACATTGAATACGTATCTACTCTACTGCATAATCATTTGCCTGCCTTGATTTATTCAATAAAAGTTTTAAAATAAAGCTGTGTTGTTTTCCCTAGAGCAACAAAAAAAATATCGTGTCACTCTGTGTATTAGAGATGCTTTTTTTTTAATAAGCACTGGTTTTATTGTTGTATATTAAGCGACACGCCTTCATGGCTATAAAACCAACAAGTGCGATTTTTGTTAGGGGTTACACTGAGTGAATGGCAACCTAAATTTGTAAAAAAAACGAATCGTTCCCAGGGTAAAATTAGAGATGATTGACATAAATTTGAGGTAGTGGTTAGAGGTCAAACTCTGTAGATTAATAGAGAGACGATAAAGAATGGCGTCTCTTTTGCGTGAAAAGAGAACACGAAGTTTCAGCTCAATCTCCCGGAAATATGCCATGCGAACGAGACGTAGACAAAAAAATAGGAAACATGTAATGTAGGCGGATTTCTCTTTGATTTAAATCTGTGAAGTTAAAAAAAATAAACGATTAGACACTATAAGATTAGTCACTTTCATCTAATGTCATTTTCTCTAAATAAAACCTTAAAAAAAAGAAAAACTAAGTGAACGTCCTCTTGTGTATCTTTCTTATAAAAAGCGTTTACTCCTCTTTGTAAAAGTGACGAGACGCTAAATGACCGCCCTTGAAACGTAGACAACAAAAACAGCGGTGTACGCTAAGGCGATAAAAGAAGGCGTATAAACACTCGCCCATGTATGTATACACACATTTATTTGGCTATTATTCACATAATATTTTAACTTCAATAAATTTTTCATTGAGTAGATTAGTATTGCGTGCTTTAGTATTTTTAATAAAAACATTGTTGCGATTGGAACTCTTACTCTTGAAACTTAAAAGGTTAGAATAAAATGCTTGGTTTTTCTTTTTATATATAAGTAGAAGCGTTATACGTATTTGTTAAACGTGCCCTTAAACATCAAGGAATAGTATTTATATTTTTTACTTCTAGTTATCTTATGCATAAGAATATATATATATATATATATATATATATATATATATATACATATATATATATATATATATATATATATATATATATATATATATATATATATAATTGAATAGGATTCATCTTTTGATGGTAATTCTGCCCTTTTGAAATTTAAATTTTGAACGTCTCTCCCGGAAGATTTTGTGCCTTTACTTAGCTGCTTTTTTCTTTAAATTCTCTTAAGTTTTTTGGTCATTACTTTCGTCATCTGAATATTATTCGACGAAGAATCAAAAACGTTCGTGATACATATGAAACATGCATTGTTTTATTTTACACTCTCTACGAGCATATGAAGTTTAATTTGTGAATAAAATGCCAATGAAATTTGGGTCAAGGCATTTTTTATACGAGCCAAAAGTAAATAGTGATACAAATATTGAAAAATTCAATAACTTTCAATTAATTCCACAACGGAGTGTATCGAAACAAGAATTATGGTAACCTCATCTATTATTATTATTATTATTATTATTATTATTATTATTATTATTATTATTGGCTCACAAAGAGTTCTCACACAGGTAATCTAAAATCTTCCATTGAAAACCCGGGGTGTTCCTTGGAAGCTGAGTTACAATAAATCTCCCCAGATTACCGGCTCTCTCCACCTCCTTTGATAACATTTGCAAATAAATTTGCGTTATAGCAGCAGCCTCTCACCATTGATTTCTCGCTGGCAGCGACCATTGGTTTCCACTGGAATTTGAGTGGCAATAAGCTTCCTCACGGTCCCAGTTCTCTTTACGTTTGTCCAACGAAGGCCTGGTCAGCGCACTCTCCTTGGTCTTTCCACCCTCCTTGACCCTTCTCGGCTATTTGGTATCATACCTTTTGGGGAAGGGTGATGTGGCAATGGATGGGGATGGGTGAGGGAATGTAGAACTTGTAGATATGCAGCTTCAAAGTTCTTGGTTCCCTGTTATGCATCTTCATGTTTTGCCTCTGCAGCAGTTTGTCTGGCCCACGCATATTGTTCATATGTAATTATCCTCGCATTCGACGATTTTCCTTAATATTTCAGCTGTTTCCTTATCATTATTCGTTGTATCTTTGCATCCATTCCTCTGATTCCAATTTCTCACATGCTTTTTTCAAAGTTTTTCGGAATTGTTCCTAGTGCTCCTACTATTATAGGTATTATTTGGATTTTCTTCATCATTCCAATCCCTTTTTAACTCTCTGGCTGGCCGCGTGTATTTGGTCCGTTTCTCCTTTTCTTTGATACTCACCCTGTGGCAGCTGGGAGAGCAAAGTCTATAATATTATATGACTTTTCTCTCTATTAATTATTATTATTATTATTAGTAGTAGTAGTAGTGGTGGTGGTGGTAGTAGTAATAGTGGTGGTGGTGGTAGAAGTAGTAGTAGTAATATAAGTATCATCATCACAATCAACCTTGTTTATTATTATTCACTTTTCAATAATATGAAATACATAAAATTCGGATACGTTTGTATACAAATGTTTAATCAAATGTTATTGAATATTTCAATATAATTGATTCATTAATTTATCTTCGCAGCATATCAAGCAATCTCTTCAATCAAAATTTCATTAGCATCAACTTAAATATTCTTACATACTATGCACAATTCTTCAAGCTCACCACAACACTTATATGTATATATACACACACATATATATACACGCACACACAATATATATATATATATATATATATATACATATATATATGTACATATATATATATAGATATGTTCATACAGAATAAGTTAAGAAGATAGATAAAATTAACATAACATTACATTATCAAGTCAATAAGGGTTACAGAAGCAGAAAAAAACGAGAACCAACCTCTTTAAGCCATACCATTTCGAAGCTTAATTCTTCATGTCAGGAGATGAGAAAAGAGCCGGCGTTATACAAATGTAAAAGTTAAAAGGGAACACACATTTTGAAAACAGTCAGATTTGAAATGGAACATTTTTTTGAGATTAGAATTGCTAAAAATATTATGTGGAATTATATGATGCGGATAACAAGAGAGAAGATCGAAAAAAACAACAATAAAGTCTAAAAAATATGCAAAACATGATATAAGCAAATAAAATGATAAGAGCATTAGTTTATATTAAGAAAATATAGTGTATATATATATATATAGTCTTGGTTTTTGTTAATACAGTATATATATACATATATATATATGTATATATATACATATATATATATATATATATATATATATATATATATATATATATATATATATATATAGTGAATCCTTATCCCATTTAATGGTTTTTAATAAAGTGCAGAAAAGTATTTGCAATCTATTTAATGATAACTGCTTCTCTGCAAACTCTCTCTCTCTCTCTTTCTCTCTTTCTCTCTCTCTCTCACACACACACACACACACACACACGTGATATTTCTTGTTTCAGTGTTTTCTACAAATACAATTCTGGAATATGTTTTTTTTTTACCTAATATTCTTATCTTTTCTATGCATCTTCTGTTCCAGCTGGTTTGGTTCATTAAGAAATTGATATCAGAGAATTCACAGTTAAGATCCATCATGACAATACAGCTTCCTATTTTAGTAGCTTCATTCTAAGGAAGGCTTATGGAATTTTCTTCATGGTAACTGGTTTTCCCTTCCTCTAACCTTGGTCCATTCAAGTATAAGGTTAATGTGCCCCTCCTCTCTTAGAAACAATCATCCTCCATTTTAGTTAGCTCGTTATATTAAATGGTTTGGCGCCTTGTCTAGACCGATATTCATATACTAATGTTTTTGCAAACGATTCGCTCTTTATTTGTTCAAACACATGCATAATATTAATCTCAACTGACTGAAGATTCTTGCGAATTTAAGGAAATTATGACTCATTTCTCGTGTTCATATCTAAATACTAGAAAACTACATTAACACGATATAAGGGTGAGGATTATTTTAAACTGTACACAAGAAAAACATATTATTTGTGTTTTCATGTTTTCTATATTTTTTCGGATTTTGTGTAGCATTTTTGTGCATCATCAACAAATTCCTGTAGCAATACCATGTGGAATACATTGAATGATACGCACTACTTTTCACATCTCTAATGGCAGCCTCTCAACGAATCGGACGATGTAACTTCCGATCTTCTTCAGGTTTACTTTGCCGAACTTATGAACCTTTCTCTCAAACTCGGGTTTCTGACCGGCATTTCGAATAGAGCCCGCGATGGAAGCATGCTTTCGTTCTATCAAGCATGGCTATTCAAATGTTAGATTTATCTGAATTTACTGCGCTGGTAGAATATGGTAAAATTCAGTTGTGAGTTCAACCATTCATTAGGTTGAATGTATTAACTCCCACTGCTGGCGATACTCAAAAGTACACCTGCGAATTATTTATGCCTTCTACTCAATCATGACTGACGAAAAAAGATCATATTAACCTGTCAATTAATCATATAGCTACGTTATGAATTCAAAACAGACTTGCGAGTTCAACAAAAGAAGAACTATTCAGTTTAATAAGATATATCTGAAGACGCTTGTTATATTGGCCGAAACATTGTGAAAATAACACTCAAGATGGGAACTGTAGTCCGAAGAATCAAAATAATACAGGGTGATGCGGAGCAACTTGCTTTTTTTGAATATCAATAAAAACACAAATAATGCAAGTATTCATGTAACTCTTTGACTGCAACTAATACAATATTTAATTTTAATTTTTTTATCATATTTAAACTTTTCTAGTATATCGATGGGTATGTTGGCGACAACTCGACACATGTTGTTTTTCAGGTGAGTCAAGGTGCTAGGACGATCGTTGTAAACAATTAATTTCAGATATTCCAATAAAAAATAGTCGCATGGTGTTAAATCACGTTGCGTTACGACGATTCAGAGACCGATTGAAAAAAATAAAATGCCTCAACAGCGAAAGCGTGTTTCAACTTCGTCCACTCCGTAATGCTCACTGATGTTCCTAAAAAAAAAAATAAATAAATATTGCACATTAAGAACAAAACTTTACGCCCCACCACCTCAAATAAGTTTATTTCTACTTATTACTTCAAGCAATCACTGCTTTAGGGCCCAAAATTTAAATAAGCAAGTTGCTCTGTTCATCCCAATTGCGGATTTTTAACGTTGTAGCTATATTTGCTTGTTTGTGTGTTTGTTTTTGTTTTACGGCATAGCAACCCTTTTTAGATTATTTAATGCCGAATCCAGTGATTTTGAAGAACAATTTTCTTTTAATAGAGTATATTTGTCTTTTTTTTTTCAGTCGGTTTCTATTTAACCCATAGTTGGGACCCTAACAGCTACTACCAGTCCGGGTTAGAGTGGACCTGTGAGCAATGGCAATTAAAGGGTGGCTACACACTCCCCAAAGCCCGCAAGCTGGCGCCTCATCATCGGATATAGTTTAAGGTCATATCCAGGATCTGTAACTGTATTTAAACTTAAGAAGAATGGAGAGAGAGTATGACAAAGTCAAAGCTAAATGGTGCATATCGTGGATTTGCTTAATAAAAAAAGGATTCTTATAAATAGTGTAGTTTTTTTATGCACGTTGAATCAACTCATAGCAATAATAATTACAATGAAAGATAAATATTTATGTAGTGATTCGTGTATCATCACTACATTTTAATGCGAGATGGAAATTAAAGAACAAAATAAAAACATGCAAAAAAAAAACAAGGATTAAAAAAATAAGCATATTAGAAAATAAAACATTACAAATAATTCACGTTGAATGCATTTTCCATTTTCTTGTTTTTTTTTTTTTTTTTTTTTTTTTGAGAGGATAAAATTATTCTTTGGGAATATTTCCCCATTTATGTGAAACTCATTATGGCCAGTGTAGCTAGAACGTAATCCGTGCATTTTCAGCCGATTAACTTAATGGTCGGCTTAAACAAATCTATGAAAGATGCTGCTGTTACGTTGCTAAATAGTTAATGGCGACCATTCTTGAGGAATGAGAACTTGGAGGAAGATGATGATGACCAGGAGGAGGGCGGGGAGAGGGTAAGAAGGAGAGGTACGAGAGGGGAAAAATTGAAAACGTCATTTGAGAATGCGCGGCGACCGTAGCCTTGGTGATGGAGCAAACGACAAATGAATGAGGTAGGAAAAATGCCGACAGCAACGTATGTACAATTATTACAAATAATTTATTAAACATCGAGAGAAAGAAATTTTAATGCAATTCTACGGACGCTCTCAAATAAAATAAAGCGATAAGAGTAACGCCCACTTTGTTTTCCGACTTATTAGTTTCATTATTAATTTTACTCTAAGTCCTTTTAATTTTAACATCTGAATTAGAACAATATGATAAGTAATTTTAATCTATCTAAAATTTATACTGTTTTAAAGTTTGGAATTTATTTACTTTAATAATTAATAACAAAATATTTACTATTTAAGGTAAAAATGAAATTAAAAATATATTTTCGATGCGACCTATTGTAAATACGAGGAGCGTTCAAAAATTAATGCCTCCAATTCTTGAATAGATCAGAGGGGACTGCAAATTGCATTGTTATGATGACTAAACTAATGCATTACTCATCACACAGCCAGTAAGACAACGCATATAAAATCAACAGTAAGTTCTTTGATATGACATGGACGATTTAGAAATGAATGTTTCTGTTTCGTACACAAATAAAGCATGGTACTTGAGTTTTGCTTTCAGAACATTAATTACAGCCGTTATATATATATATATATATATATATATATATATATATATATATATATATATATATATATATATATATATGAACAATTTATAAATCAACACTAGGTAATCTACAGTGCAATGACCCGTGAAGCTTTCTCTCGGTGCACCGCAGTTGGTCTCTAACCAGAGAAGGCAATCAACTGGTTTGATTGAAAAATGTCAATTTCACCGATTTTTATGTCACTAAAAATATGAGAGTGCGAAACATACGTTGATCATCACTAAATCCCGGCCAATGTCCAGTCTCCCTGCTAGTATATTTTTAACGCCAGCTCCTTTCAATACTATTTAAAATTGCATTACAACGCGAATAACACATTGTAATTCTGATTTGACGGATGCACAAAATATTTTTTAAATAATAAGTCTAACGTTCACTGTTTTCAGAGCTATTGAGCGTGTTTTTAGTTTCACTCTAAATTCGTGTATGTGGCCTTTAAACAGGGCTTATGGAGTCAATGATAGTGTTAAGTAATTTTAATGAAGAAAGTGTTTCTTATTTTAATTTATTTATAGTGTTCTTATTTATCATGTGGCATGTAAAACATTTTATGCTATAATGCACGGTCTTTGTAAAGCATTTTATGCTATAATGCACGGTCTTTGTAAAGCATTTTATGCTATAATGCACGGTCTTTGTAAAGCATTTTATGCTATAATGCACGGTCTTTGTAAAGCATTTTATGCTATAATGCACGGTCTTTGTAAAGCATTTTATGCCATAATGCACGGTCTTTGTAAAGCATTTTATGCTATAATGCACGGTCTTTGCTCCTAGTCGACAAAGACAGAGCAATATTACAACTACTTGAGTGAGGTTAATCAGGGAAAATCGAAGCTTAAATAAAATACTAGTAGACCTCCACTAAATGCATATCACGGTAAGATTTATTGGGTGGGTTCCTAGATTATTTTGTTTAATTATTGTTTTCTGAACGATTATGGAGACTCTAAAGAAGTAACTCTCCTATATTCACCATTTTATGATGTTATCGCGTAAGGCTTGACATCCTTGTTTTTAATCAAAGTATAAGCTTTAGAATAAAGTAAAATACAAAAAAAAAATATCCGGCGAGATAGAAAAATAACTTATGCTGCCTTTGATTATATTTACATACTATATATTTGATTGTCAAGACTTATTAGTTTGGTTGTGCTTAGTTCAAGTAGGAAATATGAATTTAATAAATAAATCTATTATTTTACTAGCATTTAAGCCCGGCGTTGCCCGGGTGTTTAGAGGTTTATATTGAGCAAAAAAAAACAAAACAAAACAAAAAAAAACAAAAAAAAAAACTGTTGTACTAGGAAGGCAAGCTCGGACCCGTAACTCAAAGGAGAAAATGAATGGAGAAAAACCATGACGTATTTGCTGTTACGACCACCGCCAAACCGGAAGTGGCCTAGGTTTTTATTAAGACTAGACAATCGAAAAGAAGGGATGACTTTCGAAAACATCGGCGAAAGAAGCGACCCCCCTGTAGAAAAATGGCCTGTTGAAGGTGAAGATATTGATGATTTTAGCAAATTTTTCGATTTTTGTCGTCTGAATGGTCGAGCTTCAAAAAGATACTGATGTTGTAAAAATCCATCGCCTCTGTAAAAAGTTTTAGGCAGATATGAAAACATACATACATTTATATATGGGTCACTAAAAATTTCGACACAAACCGATTAAAAAGCGTTCTCTATCAAATTTTCAGACCAGAAATTTTCTGAGTAATTTGGTAGAGACCCGAGTGGTCACATTTTTTTTTAGCTTTGACAACTATTATGACCCATTACCATTTATTGTTTTGGGCTCAAATCAAGTTATTAAATTAGATACATGTCCAAGGAGCCTATATCTAACATTTCAATTGTTTATATCAAAAATTGGCGGATGAGTTTGGTAGAGTTCGCAAAGGTCAAATCGTTGAACTTTGACCCATTATCAATCACATTTCTGCCCGAAAACTGATTACAAAGATTTTCTCCAATCGCAATACCCTATATATCAAATTTCGAGTCTGTAGACTGAAAAATTGACAGAGTTATTGCGTAAGGAAATATACATAGACAGACAGACACACACAGACAAACCGACACTTTCACTTTTATATATATACTAGCATTTCAGCCCGGCGTTGTCCGGGTGTTTGGATGTGTCTGTTGAGCAAAAAAAAAAAGTGGTACTAGGAAGGCAGGCTCGAACCCGTATAGCGAAGGAGGAAAAGAATGGGGGAAAAACCTTACGTCCATGCTGTTACGACCTCCGCCAAACCGGGCATGACATTTTTAAAAATTAAGGCTAGACAATCGAAAGGAGAGGATGACTTTCGAAAATATCGGCGAAAAAAGCGCCCCCCCCCCACTCTGTAGAAAAGTTCCCAGTTGAAAGTGAAGATATAAATGTTTTTAGCCAATTTTTCGATATTTGTCGTCTGAAAGGTCGACTAAAAACGCTACTGACCTTGGTAAAATCCTTCGCCTCTGTCAAAAGTTTTAGGCAGACATGCGAACATGCATACATACATACATACATACATACATACATACATACATACATACATTTATATATTGGTAACTCAAATTTTCGCCACAAACCAGTTAAAATGCTTGCCCTATCTCTTAATACCTTTTATGTAAAATTTCAAATGTTTAAACCAGAAATTGTCTGAGTAATTTGGTAGAGACCGCAGAGATCAATTTTTTAAAAATTTGGCCAATTTTTTGACCCCTTAATATTTATTGATTTGGGCTCAAATCAATCTAATTAGTTAGATCAATGTCCAAGGAAACTATATATCTAAAATGTCAAGTGTTTCGACACCAAATTGTCGGAGAAGTTTGGTAGAGTTTTCAAAGGTAAAATCGTTGAAGATTGACCCCTTAAAAGCCAATTTTCTGGCCGAAAACCGATCAGAAAGCTTTTTCCCAAACCCCAGTAGCATATATATTAAATTTCGAGTCTGTAGATAAAAATTGAGAGAGTTATTACGTAGGGGAATACATACAAACACAGACAAACCGGCACTTTCACTTTTATAGATATACTACATTGGTGCCCGGCGTTTCCCGGGTATTTGAAGATTTATGTTGAGCCAAAAAAAAAAATAAAAGCGGTCAATGTTTTTAACTGTGACCCCTATTATAGCCCCTTAACACTTATTGTTTTAAGCTCAAATCACGTTATTAAGTTAGATCCATGATCAAGGAACCTATATCTAAAATTGCAAGTATTTAGACCCAAAATTGTCGTTGAACATTCACACCTTAATCGCCAAATTTCTGGTTGAAAACCGATCACGTCGATTTTCCCAAATCTCAGTACGCTGTATATCAAATTTCGACTCTGTAGACTTAAAATTGACAGAGTTATTACGTAAGGAAATGTAGACACACAGACACACAGACAGACAGTCAAACAGACAGACATATACACAGACACAGTCACTTTTATAGATATACTAGCATGGGTGCCCGGCGTTGCCCGGATGTTTGGAGGTGTATGCTGAGCAAAAAAAAAATAAGAAAACAAAAAAGGTTCAATTTTTTTAAACTTTGACCCCTATTATAACCCCTTAACATTTACTGTTTTGGGCTCAAATCAAGTTATTAAGAAAGATCCATGTTTAAGTAATCTATATATAAAATTTAAAGTGTGTAGACCCCAAATTGTCGGAGCAGTTTGGTAGAGATCTTAAAGATCAAAACGTTAAATTTTGACCCCTAAACAGACAAATTCCTGGCCAAAAACCGATCACCTCCATTTTCCGAAATCTCAGTATCCTGTATATCAAATTTTAAGCATGTAGACTAAACATTGATAGAATTAATGAGTAGGGAAATGTACACACACACACACTTTCACTTTTATAGATTAAACAAAAATATATACGTATACATAAATGTACATGGAAACAAGTTTGTGTTTACTGCAAACATTTTATGCAAATATTATGCAAGTATAAATTATGTAGCATATATGCACGAATATAATTGCACGTAATAGTTACCTAAATATGATCATTCCATAACGAAACCGAAAAAAACTAATAGGGAATTGATTAAAATCAATGTTTAAAAGAATATGCAAATTAGCTTGATATTTTGCTAGTGAATGTAATTCTGCCACCCATATATAAGAACATTGTATTTTTTTAAATAAATAGAAAAGTTTTTTTTTAATATAAATAACACACACAAAAGAAAAACGAATTCATATGAGTATATATAGATAGATAGATAGATAGGTAGATAAATTCAAATCGTCTTGTTTTTGCGTTGAAACTGTGTTTCCGGTTTATAGCTTTCGTTTGCTAAATTCTGCGCATGCGTAATGACATACAAACAAAGCAATGGACGTTTTTGTTTTAATCGAGCATTTTTTCGCGTTTGAAATAAGCAAATAAAAACAAAACTGAATCATTTTTTTCATTGGATTTTACGATTTTATTTGTATTTGTCATCACAAGTTGGAATCGTTTTCAAAAAAAACAAAACACATGTTTACGATTGGATGTCTTTTATGGATTCACTCCCGTCATAGTTCTTATATACCGGTATAAAGTTTATTGGCAGTTTATCGGCAGTTTAAATTTACTATCAGTTTAAAGTTCATTGGCAGTTTAAAGACGACACAATTACTAAAATCAGCTTGCTCGATCGTTCACACTATATAAATAGAATTTTTTTATAATTTCATGCAATATAAACGTTTTTATTTTAAATTTTAAGCAATAATATAAACACACGTTTTTGGACAAATATTTTTCACAGGTGCTTTTGATTATACGGGGACAGGCATTACGGTTTTCGCCTCTCAAATTTGTAAAAGGATTATTTCGGTTGTATTTTCATTGCAAGAAAAATGTTTTTCTAATGTAAAAAACGAGACAAAACAAAAAACTACTTGATCCATGAACATATTTAAAACAAAAATGCTTGGTACTATTTTTACGACCTGACTCAGGGTAGCTTACCTGTATAAAAAAAGACAAAATCTGCTTCTTTGTATAATCCGTGTCAACGGTCTTCAAAGATAATCTAAAAGAAAGACTTTTAAGGAAAATTATAAAAAATTAACATTTTAGTAGGGGGGATCATTTTTCTATATAAATTCAACTTAAAATAAGCAACCACTTTTTGGGTACGTATTGGTAAAGGATACATGTAATCGTTAGCAAGGGAGTGGCAAAACGATAAATTCCAAACATTTCTAAAATACGTAGAAACATTCCAAACGTGTGTGGGGGTATAGGATTTGGGTACTTGAGCAGAATTTGAACAAGACGTAACTAATTTGTCCCTCGGCTTTGCTCGAAATATGACGTCAACCGCCGATTTTCGATGAGCGTCGCCGATTATGAAAGCGTAAAATATACCTCCAGGAAAATAATGGAGAAAACATGTAAATGTAATGAAATCATTATAAAAAATATAACGACAATAAAAAAGAAGCAATTTCTGTTTTATTCTTGCCACAAATTTTTTAAGTAAAAAAAAAATTAATAACTAAGTTGTATTTTTTCAACCAATTTTTTTTGGTCAAACAAAATTGACGAAAATTAATAAAAAAAAACAACTTTTTTATTAATTTTTTTTTTTTTAAAGTCTTTAAAAAGCATTTTTATGTGTTAATTTTTTTCATATATATACATTTTTTCTTTAAATTTGAAATTAAGTTAAAGTTAACTTTTCTTTTTCCTTTTCATGAACATTTTTCCTGTTGGGTTCGGCAATCGATTTTTTAAATTAAACTAAGACAGTCGGGATATGCCCTTATGATAAGGCAGATTCTGCTACGAGTGCATCAGATGTTAAAGTGGCGTGAAAAGAAACAGCGGATGTGGAAGAAACTTCGACACCCGAGCATCTTTCCGATATCAGGTTTAAAATGTAGAGAAAATGATCAGTACCAAATTTCTGTCGCCACATGAATTTTAAAATATAACTGTTGAGAACCTACTGACGTTTTCAACTGACTGATGATCTAAAGCGGGGATATTTATCTTGTATAAAATTGTAAGGAACGGCCGTTCGAGGGTGTTTTGCTTTACATTATTTCATGATTTTTTTCTTCCAGTATTTTCCGCAGGGATCGTTTGCTCATTTCTCAGATATTGATCGGTGTCTTACATCACAGTCAAACATCTTACATCACGGTGTCTTGATCACAGTCAAACCGAACGCATGACGTCATGTTCCGAGCACAGCCGAGCGGACAGTTTCTTACGTCGTGTTCAAGTTCTGCAAAAGTACACCGATTTGCTTTTAAAAGGTCTCATTGTAAAATATTACTTAATTAAGTATTATTAACCAATATTTTAAGGTTGTTAACACACAAAAAACTAGGGTTGCCATGTGCAATGCACACGTCTTCATTGTATTGCTTATTCTTATATATTTTCGTTTATATATATATATATATGTATATATATGTATGTATATATTTATATATATGTATATACATGTATATATACATATGCATATATATGTATATATTTATATATGTATATATATGTATATATATGTATATATATTCGTATATATAAATATATATGCATATGTATATATATATATATATATATATATATATATATATATATATATATATATATATATATTGGTTTTGATCTCATTGCTATGTATTATGTTTAACATAAATATCGATAGGGAATTGTCTTTACAATAATAAATACATAATCATCATGAATTAAAACATATTTAATCGGCCTGTTATTGTATATATATATATATATATATATAGATAGATAGATAGATAGATATACACTATATATATATATATATATATATATATATATAATATTTAAATAATTGATTTCATAGTAGAATTTTCCACACTAACCTTTGATTATATTTAAACCCTTGACGTTATATATTTTGGATGGTACTCACTCTAGAGGCTATTGGACTGACACTTGATTTTCATATGTATTGGTTTTGTAGTTGGTGATCTCAGGTTCACTAACTTGTAGGGTTTCCTAAGCAAATACGCCGTGTCCAGCGCAGAATTTGATTACATATGCATCTCAGTCAGCATCAACATCCTTGCAGCCACTTGAAATAGGGAGATTGTTACTAAAAAGGAACTACGTCATAATGCTGAGGTCAAGAAAACAGATTTCCCCCTCTTCGCATCTAGTTTCACACGCTTCTGTCTTCTCGTTTCAAAGGAAAGTGCGTGCAGCATCGTCACACGTACGTTTTCTTCTTATAATCCATCCAATCCAAGGGCTTCCACCGGATCCCTGTCGCTATCACAACTCTTGAGAATTGCTTCAAGTATGTATTTACATCGATTCTCATGGACATTGACCCTACGGGTTTCTTGCGCAGTTTGACACTGACTTAAACATTAAGATGTTTACATATAGATGGGTTGCATGCATGATTTTAATATGTTAATGTGTGTTAGAATTAATGACCTATATACGCATACCCGTGTGCGTACACGAGTGATTATTATGATATGCTTATAATCGTGCATATCCAGTTTTACTCGAGAGTAACCGCATATCCAGGCCCAAAGCAACTCGATGATAAGTTTATCGAATATCCGGATTTAATTGAGACAGTAGCCTAATGATAGACAAATAGTATGAATTGGGTACGAGTCTATAAGAACTTGTTTATATTGGACTTAAAAACGATCATGTTCTAGTTAGATGGGTAGAAGTCCCGTGTTTTACAAACGGGGGCAATTTTAGGAAAGACATTTTTTTACATAGAATTTGCGTTTAGTTTTAGGCACTGAAAGTTTGGGAAAATGTTGATGCTTGTTCTGGATAGACGAAAGATTTTTGTGAATATTTTGTAAGGGGGTGGTCATAGATTGAACTCAGTAAAACACTCGATATGAAAATAACTATAGTGCAGTGATAGACCTATAACCTCTGTTCTGTGATAAAGAGTTTGTAAGGAGAAGAAAAGGACGTCGCCTACCAGATACACGACCGGTATATACCCGTTCATTTTATGAAAAGAAGGCGCTAAGCAGTTTCTGCCATAATGTAGCAAAGATGATCAATATTTCGTTTGCTCTTGCATATTCATTCCTGCTTTTCGGGATTTTAGCTGGTCATTTAAAAACATGTTCGGTTTAAATGTGTTATCTTGTACATGAGTTCGCTTTTTTTTTTACATAGGCATCACCACATTATCAAGGCCAAGAGGGCACTCAAAGATAAGGGTTATACAACTAATACATAAAATAAAAAAAAAAACTAATAGAAATAAAAAATATAATATCCCACTGAATTAAGAAATAACATTAAAATATAAAAATACTAAAATAAATGAATAGAAAATATATGTAAATGGGTAAATATATATATACATTATTTTATTTTATTCAATTTATGTAATATATACTATACACACACATATATAAATATATATATTTATATAAATAAATAACTATATATAATTATATATTTATATAAATAAATTTATATATTTATATGTATACATATAAATAAATAAATAAATATATATATATATATTATTCCAAACTTTTAATGAAAATAAAACCAAATATTAAAATAGAAGTTATAAATTTTGGAAAAAAAAAAGGCCTTACACCTTACAACTTTTTTCTTTCTACTTAGATATTTGGCTTTAGTTTTCATTAAAGGCCTCGATTTGACTTAGTCCTGAGTTTGTAATTCTCGCTTGATGAAGTATTTTAAGACTGAAACAATCAATTTTGTATATGTTTATTATAATTGTTTCCCCTTGATTGAATAAATTAACACATTGTCTTTTTAGAACCATCGAAAACCTCTTGAAATTCAAAACACTTTTGAATATCTTTATCATTGAATATATATATATATATATATATATATAAATATATATATATATATGTGTGTGTGTGTGTGTGTATGGGTGTGTAATTGTGTGTGCGTTGTATATATACAGGGTGTTTTAAAAGTATTGGGAACATTACAAATGCGTATATCTCATGAACTATTCCAGGTAGAAAATGAAATATAAATTTAAAGTTTGGAGTTGAAAGATACTTTCAATTTCTATGTATGAATCATGTTTTTTTAAAACTTTATGTAAGATCTGAAATATACATATAGTAAAAATCGTTATGTTCCCAAGACTTTTGAAACACCCTGTATATATATATATATATATATATATATATATATATATATATATATATATACATATATATATATATATATGTTTAAAGAAAAATAGAAAAACCGAATGAAATTATTAAAAAATCAACGTTTCGTCCTTATTTCAGAGGACATCTTCAGGATAATTGAAATAAAAATGTAAGAAAAGAAAAAGTCATGACTTTTTCTTTTCTTACATTTTTATTTCAATTATCCTGAAGATGTCCTCTGAAATAAGGACGAAACGTTGATTTTTTAATAATTTCATTCGGTTTTTCTATTTTTCTTTAAACATAACGTCAACCACCGCTGGTATTTTTTCATTCCTTATACATACATATATATATATATATATATATATATATATACATGTACGTATATGTAAATATTCTCCCTGAAATAACTGGAAGATAGACACTTGCTACTATATAACCAGTAAATATTTTTACTTTGCAGAGAGCCAAAATGCACATTTTCGATTTTCCTCTATGAAGCATTTACTGAGTGCAGCTTGTTTAACCTTTAATCTTAAGCTGGCCTAAAAGTTAATATCAAAAGTTGCAAAGAATCCCCTTTGCTTCAATCCAACTGGTCAAAGCATTGCATTATAACATTGGCTGCTCAGCTCTCTTTCTATGTATTCATATTTCTCTGTCTTGTATTGATGTTTTTCTACCTGGTTCTTTCAAGGTAATGTCAATTCCACCAATATGATTTTCATGCTGGTTATTGACGAAATAAGTTTTGGATAATTATCTACTGCAACTATCCAATCGTTATAGAATGCCAATAATATTTTGGTCGAGTAACAAGGTTGGACCAGCTATATGCTTATACCCGGTCCACATTTTTCCTCCCTCAATAAAAAATTGGAAACACTTAGTCAGTTTTTTTTTTATACAGAATTTGCTTATTTTGTTAGACAGAGTATTTAGGTTGAATTCAATTATTAACATTATGCATGAAACTACGGAATAGTTGTTTTTAAGCCTCCGCTCATTATGTTAAGCATGGGTTTCTAAACAATCATACAAAATACGGACCGTGCTGCAATTTAAAAGTTAAGTTGAAATTTAATTTGAAAGAAGTAAAAGGGTTAATGTTTGTTCAATTTCGGATCAATTCATAAGACTAACTGATTGTTATTATCCCAATAAAATTGAAAATAATACAGAATATGTTTTAACACTATAAATTCATGTACCCATTTTTAGGCAATAGCAAACGTGTAAGTGGACTTCACAGTTGGCAACCATTTTGAGTGGAAAACTACACATTTACCATTAAAAATTTTATTTGATAAACGGGAAATCAAAATTTTCATAAGAATACAATTAAAAAAATCTTATTTTAAATGCATTAGATTGTTTCCTTACACTTTACAGCAACGTCTTCGACAGTGAGTGAGCGATATCCTTTTCGCATCGGTATATTTTCTTTCTTACAGAAGAAATGTTGCGAATCTATCTCTGCCCTATCGATACTTTTAAAATAGGTGCTCGATTGAGTTACAATCTCTGGTCTCTCCTTCGTAAAACCTTTTCTTTAGTCTCTACTTGTGCCAAAAACTAAACAAAAATTCCAAAGCACGTTTTCTAGAACTGACCAGTTGGGGAACGCAATATCTTGTGCATGCTGGCCGGCTTACTATAACATGATCGTCTTCAAATGTAATGTGAATAATTTGTATTGAGTCGCCATTTAGATAATATAGCCCTTCCTAAGTTCCAGAATAACTGATCTTGTTTTCTCACGATTTAACACACACTTACCCTCGAGTGACATTCGGGCCTTGATAAGTAGTTACCCCAAGTTAAAAAAGTGTTCTTTTAATATATTGTTTATAAAACTAAAAAAAAATGCATAACATTTATGATACCTAATAATAAACAATAAACTCTCCTAGTTAAGCGAAATGCTATTAGAAAAAAAAAAAACAACAACCTTTAATTCTTTGTTTAAAAAACAAATTTGAGACACTTATATTTAGTGAAGATGTATACTTCTTAGCAAAATATAATAAAACCCGACTAATTGTAGATAAAAGTTGAACATTCTTATTTTTTTGCATTCTTATCTGTAAAAGACTCACTAAGATTAGACAACATTTTTACTAAATTTCGTTCGGACAAAACACTAAGAAACGGGGCCTAATTAGAGTAAGGGCACGTTTTTTTTTTTTTTTTTTTTTTTTTTTGAGTCACACTTTATATAGAAAGTTGAGTTCTGCACCATGCAAAAAAACACAACTAAGTCCACTATTTGACAAACATGGGAAAATAGTCACAAGAACAGGGTGTTTTTATTAACCCTAAAAGAGCTATTGGGGCATATCCAAGCGTTATCGTGATGTATAGACAAACAAAATTACATATAAATCAGTTAGCTACAACTTTTCATAAAGTTTTACAAAAATCCAATTTTTTTTTTAATTAGCACAAAAATGTCAATTTTAGCCATTTTAACCTGAAAGGCCCTCCCGGAAAATCATTTGTGCTACTTTTTTTTACTCATATCATGTTTAATGTTTGTGCAAAATTAAAAAAAAATCCAAGGCGTAGTTATTGAGAAAGGGACGAACGCACAAGGATAAAATTTAAAAGTGCACTCTCCTTTTGTTGGGGGAACAATAATAACCAAATATTGTTTATAACAAGTAAACTCGTTGTTTGGATGAATATGTAACTTGTATGAATTTATATTGGCAAGTTGAAATGCAAAATGTTCATTTTAACTTGCCACATATTTCTATTACAATTACGTATCTGGGAATTCATTTTTAGTTGTCGATAGCACAAACGGTAGGAATCGCAGTTGAAGCGCTAAATGTTTTGTTCAAATGCTAGCTGATAGCACTCACCTCGTTATTTTTTATCTTATATATATATATATATATATATATATATAGAGAGAGAGAGAGAGAGAGAGAGAGTAAGAGAGAGAGCAAATAAAAAGGAACAAACCGTATTATGTGTTCATCAACGTTTCGTCTTTATTTCGAGACTTCCTCTGGATGAAATAAAGACGAAACGTTGAGGAACACATAATACGGTTTATTCCTTTTTATTTTCTCTATTTTGTCGGAATACTATTTCCATTATTTTCATCATATATATATATATATATATATATATATATATATATATATATATATATATAGTTCAGCCCGGCTTTGCTAGCCCCTATGTAGTGTTCATAACTTGCCCTACGTGTGAATGCACTTTATGTAAGATTTCAAATGTTTAGATCAAAATTTGTCTGAGTAATTTCATACAGACCGCAGAGGTCATTTTGTTTTAACTTTGACCCCAATTCTAACCACTAAATATATATCATTTTTTGTCTAAAATCAAAATATAAAGTTTTATCCATTTTCAAGTTACCTACATCTAAAATTTCAAGTCTTTAGCTCCCAAATTTATGGAGGAATTTGGTAGAATCTGCAAAGTTCAACTCTTTCAACTATGACCTTTTGGTAGCCAAAGTTTCGCCCCAAAACCGATTAAAATATTTGCCGCATGTCTGAATATACGCTATGTAAATTCTAAATGTTTAGACCCAAAATTAGCTGAGTAGTTTGCTAGACACCGCAAATGTAAAATCTTTTGAACTTTGACCTCTTGACAGCTAAAATGTTTGAGCCAAATCGATTAAAAAGCTTTCCGTATGTCTGGATACATTTTATGAAAAATTTCAATTGTTTATGCAAGAAATTGGCGGAGCAATTTGTTAGAGACTACAGAGATCAATTTCTTTTAAATTTTACCCCAATTTTTACACCTTAACATTTATTTTGTTGGCTCGAATCAAATTAAAACGTTAGATCCATATCACAGTAATCTAAATTTTAAATTTCAAGTGTTTCGACCAAAAATTTACGGAGGAGTGTGGTAGAGGATTCAAAGGTCAAATCGTTGAACTTTGACGCCAAATTTCTGTACATCTTGTGTAAAATTGCGAGTGTGCAGACTGAAAATTGACAGTCATTTAGTAGAGAAATGTACACAGACGTTTACACACAGGCATTTTCATATATATATATATATAATGTTAAAAGTCCGCGTATGCTTCGAGAATAGTGATTTAGTCATGAAGATTTTTTGAAGCATAAAAACGATGTTATCTTTTCGTGTTTAATATTTTATTTTTTTATGTTTCAAGCTGTCCCCTGCTCTTTTTAACGACATGTATCGATATATATATATATATATATATATATATTCCGTATTCCGACGGCCAGAGAAATAGTTACGCCGTTTTAAATGATTATAAAAGAAAAACAAACATTAATTCGATTTAAATAACATTTACTTATTGCAAGTGGATTTTTGTTAGCATCGCCAACTCTGGGTTTCGAACCTTCCGCCTTACGAAGAAGAAACATCCAACAGAATTTGGCCTATACTTCTGTTGAAGGTTTAATCCTTAGTGCAGGCGATACTAACACCGCAATTATTATAAAATTTACATTTTCAAACAGCCATAATTTATAGAAGGATATCAGGCTTCCCCCGTTGATAAAATAATTGGATCCATTCGAAATTCCGTGGTGATTTGCGAGTTTTAAAGAAAGATTCATGAGTTCGACAAGATAAGCACGGAGATGATCTGAGTTTACATCGGCGTAAACGTTAGGACAATAGCACCAATATGAGAACAGTAGCTCGTATCATTTAAATGATATCAATCATGCAGTATTTTGTTTGCTACATCGTCTTGATGTGCTTTAGACAGTGCACAAAAGTGTTAGGCAATAACCGAAAACAAAGATGAAGATACGAGGTGCCTTGAATAAATTTCCAGGCTTTTTTTTTCTATAAGCATTTTAAATTGTAGCAGACTCTTGAAAAATCAGTAGTGCATTATTATACATTTTATGAGATAACTGACCAGTTTTTTTTTCTAATTTCAAGTCCAAATAAACAGCTACAGTAGGAATTGGAATACACCCTACTAAAGCCTGATTGTCAGAGCTGGTGAATCACAAAAATGCAAGCAGGACGTGATGACACTTTAGAATAAATGATTTAAACTATTTTGGACAATTTTGCATGAATTATGCAACAGTTTTAGAGTTGCATAAGAGGTTCACGGAAGACAGGGAGTGTGTGAGGGAGGATGAGAGGTGTGGAAAGAATAAGGAAGTACGAGTTATTGACCAAATAAAGAATTTAATGAATAAGGACGGTTATGTGTTTATAGAGACACCAAGTGCACAATCTGATGTAAGTGTGGAAACTGTTCACGCAATTATTCGTGTGGAATTGAAGATGCAAATGATTGTTTTTCCAAAGGCTACTGCAATCTTGTCCTTCATCACCCTTACTATAGTTCAGAATTGGCTCCCCGTGACTTTGGTTATGCCATAAAGTCAAGGACAATCTTAGAGGCTGCCGTTATGAGATAATTAGGGAGATGAAAGAGGCTGTGCCCAGGTACGACATTCATAATAGAACTTTCACGGGGTTTTCCAATAGTTGTTGGATCGGAATAACAAATGTACTGAAGCCGGAGGAGATTTGTCGAAAATACTCTGGTTAATATGTGTACTATCAATAAAAGTGCCTATACGAAAGAAGTATGGAAACTCAGGTACCTCTTAGAAATATCGCACTAACCTTCTTCTGGTCTTAATGCATCTTTTCAGTATTTAGTATGAGGACTAGAAAAACTCCCACAGATAAATTATAAGTTGCCGTTCAAAATTCTGTGAAGATTCCAGAGTTAAACAGAAAGAATTGCGAGTTCGACAAGCCAAGCATGAAGAAAATTGAAGCTTACATCGCCCAAAACGTTATGTGAATAAAATTCAAGACAAGAAAAGTAGTCAGATTAACCAAAATAACCAAATAATCACATATCATCATAAAATTCATAAACGGTATATGATGAGTTTAAGTTTAGTATTTATTATAAAACAAGCCTGGGTGCGCGGCGTTGCCTGGATGTTTGGAGGTGTGTGTTAAGCCCCCAAATGTAGTCGTAGGCAGCCAGGCAACCAGGCAGGCTCGAACCCCTACCGCGAAGGAGAAAGATAACGTGAAAAAAAGAACGTCTTTGCTGTTGTGTCTATCGTACAAACGGGAAGTGGCGAAGGGTTAAATTAAGGCTATGCAATCGAAAAGAGGGATGCCTTTCGAAAATATCAGCGAAAAAAGCGACCCTTTCTTGTAGGAAAGTGCCCAGTTGAGTGTGAATAAATGTTTTTTAAGTAATTCTTCGATAGTTGTCACCCGAAGGAATGAGCTTCACAACGATACCGATCGCCTCTGTTGAAAGTTATAGACATAAAAAAGACTTCCTTCAGTCTTGATAGATTATGGATACCCACTGTAAGGGTGCCTGCTCGTGAAATTTTTGTGGCAAGAGTTGCGTAATAACCAACCACACCTCACCTGAGTCGAGATTTTTGAATACCAGTGGCAAGTGGAGGCTCAGGACGACTGGAAACAATGCCGAGAAAAGCGGAAAGCACGTACAGCGCCTATAATTCACAAATGGTCACCCATCTGGTACTAGCCAGGCTCAACGTTGCTTAACTTCGGTGCTCTGACGAGAATCGGTGTGTCCATGCGATTATGCCGTAATATACATATATACATACATACATTTAAACAGACAGGTGAGATTTATATTATAAATATTGGCCAATTTTTAAAAAGCCAATTTGAAGTTCGTATAGTTCTGCAACTTTTGAGTAAATTAAATCTCTACAACTACATATTTCTCTCATGAAACTACGGTAACGTGTTGTTAAACATCTCTATCGGGTAATTATACTAATGCCGGCCACCCAAACGTGTCTATATATGCGCCTTCTTACATGTGCGCCTGTCCTCTTCTTTCAACCTATGTTGACGTGTGTCTCCAAATGCCGCAGAATATCATATAACGTCTTGCTTCTTGTCGTTGTCGTTGTCGTCGTTGTCGTCGTCGTCGACGTCGTTGTCAACGGGCACGTGTAAACGCCGATTCGTTATTGGTTGGAGAATAGGTTGGGAGCGATTGAAAATGGAGAACCGGGAGTTGTCGGATGTGGCGTTGGTCGGGGTCTTATGGATAATATCCAAGCTCATAAATGAAACATTGGGGGATTTTTAATCCGTGAGTGTTTTTGCTGGACTACCTTCGGAAAGCCGCTTATATCCTGCTCCCTTCTCTTTTGGCTTTCCCTCCTTAGGTTGCTTGGTTGCTATTGGCAACAAAAGACGTAGTCTCGGTTTATTTTCTTTCACTCTGCACAATTTTGGATAATAATCATCTCAATAATGCCAATGCGATGCTGATTGATACGGCACCAATGAGGTTATCATACACGACGCAGTGACACGATTGCACGGAGCGAAAAGCATGTTTTTTCCAATGCTAAATTAATGATAGCTTAACAAACATTATTCTTATTAATGCAACCTCCAACCTTTCTCGTGTATGTTGTCGAATTCGGGAGTCTTTCTATCAAACTCGGGAATACTTATTAAATTTTTAAATACAATATTTTAGATTTGCAAAAGTGTATTGGTTCTGATGGAGCTTATTTCGATCAATAACTTTTTGTTTTAGCCGAGATATTTTTATCTGAATTCAAAAGATAAAACGCCGCAAGAACTTTCTTGTCACTGTGACTAAATAAAGTAGCAATGGAGGCGGTGGTGATGGTGATGAGGCGATGGTGATGGCTGCTGCGGGAATATTTTATAATTAATCAAAAGTGACTCTTTTTTGTAAACCCCAAATATATTCCTTAAAACATTTTCATCAAAATTACTGGATTCGGCATTAAATAACATGAAAAAACGTTGATATGCGTAACATAAAAACAACCAACCAACTAAACTTACAATTAATCAGAAGAAATTTATCCAAAGCATTTTTATAATTAATCAAATGTAGTTTTCAGGAGCATTAAATAAATAGTTGAATTTTTTTTTTAAACCAGCGACACCAATTTTTTTTGCATCGTCCACTTCCTTTTAAGGGATGTCAAGATGATAACGGTATATAATGAGACTCCTTTAATTTTGTTTTTATTGATCAAAATTATTAGCCATTTGGAACATTCCACTTTCTTATATATATACATATATATATATATATATATAAATTTATATATATATGTATATATATGTATATATACATATATATACATATATGTAATAATATATATATATACATATATATACATATATATATACATACATATATATATACATATATACATATATATATAATATATATATATACATATATATACATACATATATATGCATATATATATATATATATATATATATATATATATATATATATATATATGTAATGATATTTTCAACTGAAATTCGTTAGAATTTGTACTAATTTCAACATGGCAATAGGAAATATAGTTTACCGGAAACGCGAAGTTTTGAAGAATTACTAAATAGCAGAAACACTGCATGATTTTATTTATTTGTAAATATTAATATATGATGAGAATTTGTTTGCCTTTCAGCGACACCAAAGGGATAACAGTAGAAGTGAATATTGATATTATATTGGACCCAATACATAGTGATGACTTAAAAAGTAAAAACAAAAAAATGACACGTGTGCATCCACCGAGAATCGAAACCAAAACGTTTAGCTTACAATTTACTTTTCCCTTTTATATTAATGCATGCGCTCAGACGACATGTTTTCTACAATGCTAGTTATAGTTATAAATACATGGCGCCAATGGCTATTACGTTGCGCATGCATATGCGTAATGCTGTCGTTTGACCTTTATAAGATAAACCTGAGGAAGGTCCAAGTGCTAAATTCATTTCATTTAATTTTCACATTTTTCCACTGATTTTATCCGGTTAAAACACACATATAAAGTGTTGCATGTGTTCGAATACCTTATATATTAAGTTTAATGTCTGTTGATTAAAAATCTAACAGAGGAGTTTTGTAAGAAATTACAAAAAAAATAATATATGTACGCATACATAAATACAAGAACAAAAATGTTTCTGTTAGCTATAAACTTTTTACCCAAATATTTCGCATATATAAATCATGTAGAATATCTGCATGAATAAAATTACACGTAATAATAAACTGAAGATAATCATTCCATAATAACAGCGAAAATACTAATAGAGAATTAATTAAAATGAATGTTTAAAAGAATATGCAAATTAGCAAGATCTTTTGCAGATGAATGCCATCCAACGAAGTTGATTTTTTTTTTTTTTTTTTAAATAAACAGAAAAAGGAGTTTTCAATACGAATATCATTACACAAAAACAAAACTATAGGACTATAATTAATAAAATATAAACAAAAGCAGATGTACCCGATCGCATGCCGGCTGTGCTATTAAAAATGCTCCGCTGAATTAGCTCCACTTCTCTCCAAAATTTACAATAAATGACTTAATGAATGTTGTTTTCCTGACTGTTTGAAAACTGCTTCTGTGCTACCAGTTTTTAACAATTTTGGCGGGATAACTGACCCATTAAATTATCGCCCCATTAGCCTACTGTCGCTTTTCGACAAAATATTTGATTCCATGATTTATCAAGCTCTGTCCATCACCTTACAGATGCTAAACTTCTGACTTTTCAACAATAGATTTAGGCAAGACGTCTCCACAGCAGATATCCTAACTGTAAACTTATATACCATTCACTGGACAAAGCGAGGGATGGTAGAGTGGTAGCCTTAGATAAATCTAAGGTTTTTGGCAGGGTATGGCATGAACGTCTTCTCGGGAAAATAAGAAAACAATCGTTATCACTGGAAGAATACCTAACATAATTAAATCCTTCTTAAGTAAGAGAAAAATCCAGGTTGTCGTCGACATCGAAACAATATGATATAAATGCGGGAGTGTCTCAGGGGTCTTTCGTTAGACCATTATTATTCCTAATATTCACCTCCCTGACAAAATTGTCTCTGTTATTGGTATATATGCTGATGATACCATGCTCTATGACAGACACGACAGGAAAACAGATGAACACATTATGGAAATGCTAGAAACACTAGAGAAAGACCTCCAATCTTTAGGGGACACAGACAAAAATGGATGGTCACATTCAATGCTGCCAATACTAAACTTGTTTCCTTCAATAATTACAAGAAACCTTCTCTACCATCAATAGCAATGGAAAATCCTCGGCCTAATATTCACAGGGAACATGAATTGGAACAGATACATTGCGAGCATAGCCATGCCGCTCCGAAGAAGGTAGGCTATTTCTACTGTGCTAGAAAACTACTAATACCTGAAAGTATCCTGTACCTCTATAAGGCCACCATTCACCAATGTGTGGAGTATTGTTGTCACATTTGGGCTGGTTCATCTGATACTAGTCTCTCCCTTCTAGAAAGGGTTCAAAAGAGAGTGGTCAATGAACTGTTATCTAAGCTTCAGCCTCTGTCCCATCGACGAAATGTTGCATCCCTTTGCCTGTTCTACAAGTATTTTAATGGTGAATGTTCCGACGAACTGCGGGCACTTGTACCCCCTTGTGTAAGTACGCCCGTCAAGCTTAATTCCACTCCTGCACAGTAGAGTTCCCTACATGTCAGAGAGCTTTCTACTCTAGAGTATCTTCCCCAGATCTGCTAAATTTTGGAACTCCCTTTCAGTTCCTTGCTTCCCCAACTGTACTGACATGCAGATGTTCAAGTGTAATGTGAACATGCATCTTGCTGCCAAACTCCCTACATAGTACCTCTTTAGCTTATTCCCTGATAGTATCCTCTGCAGAAAAGTTGCAATGTGCCTTGTTTTGAGTAAATCTATCTATCTATCTATCTATCTATCTATCTATCTATCTATACTCCTATGAATTCGTTTTTCTTTTGTGTTTATTGATATTCATATTAAAAACCCTCTTTTCTATTTATTTAAAAAGAAAATACAATATTTCTTATCTATGGCTTGTGCAAATGCATTCACTAGCAAAAGATCTAGCTAATTTGAATATTCTTTTAAACATTCATTTTAATTAATCCCCTAATAGTCTTTCGGTTTTCTTATGGGGTGATCATCTTTACTTAACAATTACGTGTAATTATATCCATGCAGATATTCTACACGATTTATACTTGCATAATATTGGCGTAAAATCTTTACAGTAAACAAAAAATGTTTCCATATATATTTATGCATACGTATATGTTTTTGTTTAATCTATTAGTCTATCTATCTATGTATCTATATTTATATATCTATAAAAGTGAAAGCGCCTCTCTGTCTGTCTATCTGTGTATCTGTGTGTCTGTGTGTGTACATTTCCCTACGCAATAATTCTGACAATTTTTAGTCTACAGACTCGAAATTTGATATGCAGGGTACTGAGATTTGGGAAAATATGTGATTGGTTTTCGGTCGGAACCTTGGTTTTTAAGGGGTCAAAGTTCAACGATTTGACATTTGAGAACTCGACCAAACTCCTCCAGCAATTTTAGGTCTAAACACTTGAAATTTAAGATATAGGTTCCTTGGACATTGATCTAACTTAATAATTTGATACGAAAACAATACATTTTAAGGAACCATAATAGGGGTCACAGTTTAAAAATTTACCTTTTTTTGTTTAGCATACTCCTCCAACACTCGGGCAACGCCGGGCGCCCATGCTCGTTTTTTCTACATGTTAATTAGTTAGCTCTACATTTATGGTATACATTTTTTCAACTTTAAATAATAGATTTGATCAATTAGTCGTCAGAGCACAAAATTCTAATCACAAAGGTTCAGTTGGAGTATTTTTCTTAATATCTACATTAGTGAATCACAGGAACGACGAAACCAGTGTATCTGGATGAATCTGTTTTAAAGAGATGGAGAAAGAGAAAGAGAGAGAAAGAAGGAGAAAGAACATGAGAAAGAGAGATAGAAATAGAGAAAGGGGGAAAAGTAAAGATAGAGAAAGAAAGAAAGAAGAGAGCGAGAAAGAGAGAAAAAAGAGAGGAAGAAATAGAGTGAGAGAGAAAGAGAGAACTAGGGGGATCAGGGTGTTTGTCATTTTTACCTGAGCGTCTGCATAACATTGATGTAGCTACGTCTAACCACACTTGTTTGTGAATAACAATTTATTCTTTTTTTGAAAAATTATATTTTTCTGAATGAACAGCCCGGCTTCCTCACGTCCTATGTACTGTTCATAACTTGCGCTACGTGTGAATACACTTTATGTAAGATTTCAAATGTTTAGACCAAAATTTGTCTGAGTAATTTCGTAGAGACCGCAGAGGTCAAATTTTTAAATGTTTTACCCCAATTAACATTTAATTGTGAGGGCTCAAATCAAATCAAAAGTTTAAAATTTCAAGTGTTTAAAGCTAAAATTGGCGAAGGAGTTTAGTAGAGTTGTCAAAGGTAAACACGTTTACTCCTTTACAGCCAAATTTCTGGCAGAAAATTGGTTAAAAATATTTTCCCAAATCATAATACTCTTTATGTCAAATCTCGAGTCTCTACACCGAAAATGGACCGAGTTATTTGGTAGAGAAATGTACAGAGACACACACACAGACAGACATTTTCACTTATATCTATATATCTATAAAAGTGAAAGTGCCTGTCTGTCAATGTGTGTGTATCGGTGTGTGTGTCTGTATACATTTCCCTACGCAAGAACTCTGTCAATTTACAGCCTACAGACTCGAAATTTTATATACAGGGAACTGAAGTTTGGGAAAATCTTTGTAATCCGTTGTCAACCAGAAATTTGGCTGTTAAAGGGGTCAAAGTTCAATGATTGGACCTTTGAGAACTCTACCAAACTCCTCCGCCAATTTTCGTGTCTAAGCAATGTAAATTTTTGATATAGCTTCCTTGGACATGGATCTGACTTAATAACTTGATTTGAACCCAAAATAATACATTTTAAGGTGTCATAATAGGGGTCAAACTTTTAAAACTTTTACCTTTGCGGTCTGTACCTAAGTATTCAGGCAATTTCTGGTCTAAACATTGGAAATTTTTCATAAAGGCTATTCAGAGATAGGGCAAGCTTTTTAATCGCTTTGTGTCGAAAATTTGAGTTGCTAATATATTAATTTATGTATGTATGTTTGCATGTCTGCCAAAAACTTTCGACAGAGGGAACGGATTTTCGGAAGATCAGTATCTTTTTTATTCTCGACCCTTAAGACGAAAAATACCGGAAAATTAGCTAAAAACATTAATTTCTTCACCCTCAACTGGCCACTTTTCAACAGGGATTGTCCCTTTTTTTTTTCGCCGATATTTTCCAAAGTCATCCCCTCTTTTCAAATGTCTAGCCTTAATTTAAACCTACGTCACTTCCAGTTGGGCGGTGGTCGTAACAGCAAAGTCGTCAGTTTTTTCCCGTTCTTTTCCTCCTTTACGGTACGGGTTTGAGCCTCCCTACTACCAGATTTTTTTTTTTTTGCTCAACATACACCTCTAAAAATCCGGGCAACGCCCGGCTTAAATGCTAGTATACTTATAAAAGTGAACGTGTCTGTGTGTCTGTGAATATTTCTCTACGCAATAACTCTGTCAATTTTTAGTCTACAGACACGAAATTTGATATAAAGGTACTGAGATTATCGAAAATCTATGTGATCGGTTTTCGGCCAGAAATTTGTCGGTTAAGGGGTCAAAGTTCAACGATTTGACCATTGAGAAATCTAACAATTTTGGGTCTGATTTGAAATGTTAGATATAGGTTCCTAACTTAATAACTTGATATGAGCCCAAAACAATATATTTTAAGGGGTCATAATAGGGTACAAAGTTAAAAAAAATGACCATTATTTTTTGTTCAGCATACACCTCCAAACACCCGGGCAACGACCATCACGCATGCTAGTATGTCTATAAAAATGAACGTGTCTGTGTGTCTGTGTACATTTTCTTACGCAATGACTCTGTCAATTTTAATCTACAGGCTAAATATTTTATATACAGGGTACTGAGATTTGGAAAAATTTTGTAATCGGTCTTCAGCCGGAACTTTGGCTGTTAAGGGGTCAAAGTTCAACAATTTGACCTTTGAGAATTCTACAAGACTCCTCCGAAAATTTTGGGTCTAAACACTTGAAATTTTAGATATAGGTTCCTTGGATATTGATCTAATTTAATAACTTGATATGAACCCAAAACAATAAATGTTAACGGGTTATAATAGAGGTCAAAGTTTTAAAAAATGTTACCCCTGCAGTCTCTACAAAATTACTCAGACAAGTACTGGTCTAAAAATTTGAAATTTTACATA
>NC_136515.1:48712059-48737059 GCF_053919585.1 Euprymna scolopes | reverse complement strand
AGAATAAAATTTTTGACTTAATGAAAAAATACCCAAAATTTTAATATGGAGAAAGTATGGCTTAAGATGCGTCTGTTCAATCCGGGAGTTTAGCGATATGTTGGTAAATTGAAATTAAAATTAAATTCTATTTAAAACATATTTCATCGCGGAATAAAGGGATTGCGATTTTACTTTTAAACTTGACCTACTCTTGCTAGCAGATATGGCTGTCTGCAGATATTGGGTTCCCGAGACGAAATGCATTTAACAGTGATGCTTTTGGTTTTTCTACTTTCCTTTTGCAAAACTTAATTCTGTTCTGCAAAACAGGGATAAAAACAACAACTCACCTTTTCCCTCTTTTCCCTCTTCCCATTTTCCCTTTCTCTTTCTGTCTCCCTCACTTCCTGACTGGATTCCTAACTTAAAATGTACCAAACATTAATACTGTAACCCTTTTCCCTCTCTCATTGCAAAACTTATTAATGTTCTGTAGGGCAGGCAACAAAAACGATACAATCCACTAGAAAACGACCAAAGCAAACACTACAAACTAGCGATTGAAGATACAAATAGCTTGAACGATAAAAACCTTCTAAAAAAATAACTAAATGTAATATGAATACTATTTCCAAAATGATTAGGTTCGGCATAAAATAATTGAACAAAGTTGATATGCCGTAAAACAAAACATCCAAATCAAACCAAACCAAACTCGGCTTATTTGACATATTTTGAATGTGATCATAGCAGACTAACGAAAATGTTTATTTAATAATGATTGTGTGAAAGAAACTTCACATAGATTCTTAGGCGCATCTGAGATAATTTTTACATTTGTATGGTTGACGCAACGAGATCATGCTACCTCCCCTGAAATAAATAAAGTGTTTCGTTAGGAATTTTGTCCAGACTCGAGAGTTCAATAGAAACTTACCCGAGTCGTACAAGACAAGATACACCTGAAGAAGGCCAGAGATTACATCAACCGGAACATTGTGAAAATGACATTGAGGATAAAAATAGTAGTAGGATGCATCCAAATAATATGAATAACTAATTCTTATGTAAAAATTACTGAAACGATGATATTTTGAATGTAAACGCGCAGGACGACCGCAGAGCAAACCTGTAGCATTGTTCGAGTGAGCTACTTCGTCATTACTTTCCTCCGCCAGCGTGTATTTATTTGCTCCCCATTGAGCAAATTAGGCACAAGGCCGTCTTTTAATGTGGAGAGAGATGGAGGGGGCAGGTAAAAGGGAAGCCAGCTCCCGAGAGGTGGGAAATGGGAGCTGCATAAGAACTGTTGGTATGAAGAGTTGCCCCTACATTGACCAAGGTCTGATATGTGGGGTTACCTCCACATGTGTTCTTTGCTTGCAGTATCTGTCGGAACAGATTGTATTTATTTGCTTCCCCACTGAGCAAATTAGGCACAAGACCGTTTTTTAATGTGGAGAGAGAGGGAGGGGGAGGGAAAAGGGGACCAGCTCCCGATTGGTGGGAAATGGGAGCTGGATAGTAACTGTTGGTATGAAGGGTTGCCCCTACATTGACTAAGGTCTGATATGTGGAGTTACCCCCACATATGATCTTTGCTTGGAGTATCTGTCGGAACAGATGGTATTTATTTGCTCCCCCACTGAGCAAATTAGGCACAAGGCCGTTTTTAATGTGAGGTAAAAACCAGCTCCCCTAAAAGTAGGCAAAAAGGGGGCACTCTGGTTACCAAAAATAATAATTGTCCCAGTATAGAGGGTTTCCCCTCCATTGACTGGTACAAATTATCTTAAGTGCAGCATCTGTCGGAACAGATACTACACTTTGATCTTGTCGCCCGGGCCGCAAAGGACGGGGGCCAGTACGCACAGGGCGGGGGAAAGGCAATCTTAATTTTGTCCCAATAAAGTGTACGACTTTTTGTAGAGCTGGACATTAAAAACCTACCTGCTCTCTAACGCCGTCCTTGTACAAATGTAAGTAAATAGATTTGCGTTTCAGAATTTTTGAGATGAGGATTTGTTATTCGTTTTATTTGGATTCTTCGAACTACTGTTCACACCTTGAGTGTCATTTACACAACGTATCGATCGATGTAAACTCTGACCTTCTGCAGGTGTATCTTGCCGAACTCTGGAATGGTTTTGTCAAACTCGGGAATTTTTGCAGAATTTCTAACGGATCCTCTCAACGCATGCTCTCGTTCTCTCAGCCTATCAACATTTTTTTTTGGGGGGGGGTTATGTAATGCAGAAACTAGTAATTTTTTTTACTCACGTAATTGATGTCGTAAAACAGTTATTCATCGTGTTTTATTTGGTTCTTTTATTTGCGAGAAATTGTTTGTGTTTTTAATTTTGTGTTACATGATTTAGGGAAATGAAAAATCAATTACATCTATATTTGTGCAAATTTAGGCCAGGAAGCCAGTATCTTCAGACAGTCTTACATGGTAACACCAGATAAAGTAAATACGAAACACAGTTACACATTAATATGCTTGCACGCAGTATAAATACAACTGTCTTTATTACTTACTAGCAGTTCCGCCCGGCTTTGCTCGGCCCCATATGTACTGTTCATAACTTTATGTGCATTATGTATATATTAAAAAGTGTGCATATGTATATATTAAAAAGTGTGCATATGTACGGTAATACTTTTCTATATAATAGGCTAAAATAGAGAACAGTTGGTAGAGACCGCAGGCATTAAATTTTTAAAACTTTGACCCCAATTTTGACTCCTTCACATTTATTGCTTTATGCTCAAATTGAAGTAAAATGTTTGATCCATGTCCAAGCAACCCACATCAAATATTTCAAGTGTCCAGACCCAAAATTAGCGGATGAGTTTTGTAAAATGTGCAAAGGATAACACTGTCAATTTTTACCTCTTGCCAGCTAAAATTTCGCCCACAAACTGATTACAAAGCTTACTGCATTTCTGAATACCTTTTATGTAAACTTTCAAGTTGTACCCAAAATTGGCTTAATAGTTTGCCGGAGACTGCAAAGGTGAAATCTTTGGAACATTGACCACCTTTGAAAGCCAAATTTTCAGGAAAAAAAGATTAAAAACTTGCCCTATGTCTGAATACACTTTGGCTGAGTAATTTGGTAGGGACCGAAAAAGTCAATGTTTTAAATACTTTAACCCGCAATTATGACTCATTAACATTTACTTTTTGGGCTCAAATTAGATCCATGTCCAAGTAACCTATATCTAAAATTTCAAGTGTTTAGACCCTTAATTGGCGGAGGAGTTTGGTAGAGTTTTCAAAGGTCAAATCGTTGAACTTTGACCCGTGGACAGCCACATTTCTGGCCGAGAACCGATTAAAACGATTTTTCCAAATCTCATACCCTTTATCTCAACTCTCGAGTCTGTAGACCGAAAATTGACAGAGTTATTTGGTAGGGAAGTGTTCACAGAACAACAGACACACGCACAGACAGTTTCACTTTTAGAGATATATAGATTAAATAATTTACGAAATATTTAAAATGGAAGTGTGTTTCAAAATCCACTGAGCGGCAGACAACGCCATTGTAATGGCACAAAGACGCACCTTCCACGCATACAAACGTTATATTTAAATAGAAAATTAGATATATATTTTAAATTATGTTTAAAATGAAATGAAACACTAAAGGACAGGAATACATACATATTATGATGATTAAGTTGATGCTTCAGTTACTGTTAATGTGACGTTATTAATAATAAATTAAAATTAAAGTAATAATACTATTATTTTGGCAATAAAAGAAAGACAAACTACAAGAAGAGTAATTCCTCGATTGTAATCTCCACATGAATTCATTTTTGTTATCTATTTCTTATTTCGTGTCTATTTTCTACTTAAGCGAGGATAAGATGAACATTGCGATATTTTATTTTATTTTGCATTCTGTTAACCGTAAGCTACGCAGCCATGTTGGATTTTTCATTTCGGACCGCAGGAAGCAAAAGATTGGTTTGCGCATGCGTGTGTTTTCTTTTCTTTTTCTTTTTCACAATTTTGAGATCTTCATTTTATTCAATTCTCTATAATTCCAAATTTATGACGAGAAGACAAAGAAAAACAAAATGGACGATTTGTAAGACGATGGAAAATGTTCTTTCGTTGTTAAAAGTAAAATGACAAATCTTTTATATTCTATATTGTAGCATTATTTAAATTATTTTTCTTATTTTCTTAGTTATATTCACAACGTTTGAACCGTAGTATATTAGTATCTTCCTCAGGTAATTTTTTTTTTGTTGCATAAAAGTATTTGTGATAAAGTGAGATATATAGGATATCCTACATATTTTTTTAATTGGTAATTATAGGAAAAACTTATCTAAGACAATATTTGAATCCTTCGAAGGAGTAACTTAGTATCTATTTCTGTCTGTATTATTTTTTATCATTGTATTTTAGTTGAAGATGAGGCATACTACCGGATGCCACACATTAACCTGCTATGTCATACACTCCAGCTGAGAGATTTTTCTAAGATTCTAACTGTCTTTTAAAGTACAATTGTTTGTAGCTTTCTTTAGAATTCCCACTGGTATATTTGACATGAAAGTTATGAAATTCTTTTCCATGAGTCGGTCTGCTTCTATAATTACTGGAATTATAGAGATCTTTCTAAGATTTCAGCAATTTTTTACGTCGTATGAAATAAAAGTATTTCGTCCATGAAATGGATGGTCGCATTTAAATCCACCGAGGCAAAATTTCTTTTCTTTTAGCAAGGAAATATATATCCATAAATTGAACGTGTCTGTGTTTCTGTGTGTCAAGGAAATATCTATATATTTATAAACGTGAACGTGTCTGTATGTATGTGTGTGTCTGTCTATGTGTCTGCGTACATTTCCCTACGCAATAACTCTGGCAATTTTAAGTCTACAGACTCGAACAGGGAACTGAGATGTGTGAAAATCTATATAATCGATTTTCGGCCAAAAATTTTGCTGTTCAGGGGTCAAAGTTCAACGATTTGACCTTTGAGAACTCTACAAAACTCCTCCAAAACTTTTGGGTGTACACACTTGAAATTTTAGATATAGGTTCCTTGGACATGCATCAAACTTAGTAAGTTGATTTGAGCGCAAAACAATACATTTTAAGGGGTCATAATAGGGGTCAAAGTTTAAAAAATTAACCGTTTTTGTTTTTTTTTTGTTTTTTGCTCAACATACACCTACAAACACCCGGGAAACGCCGGCCAGCCATGGTAATATATCTATAAAAGTGAACGTGTCTGTGTGTCTGTCTGTGTCTATGTACATTTCCCTACGCCATAACTTTGTCGATTTTAAGTCTACAGACTCGAAATTTGATATACAGGGTACTGAGATTTGGGAAAATATTTGTAATCTGTTTTCGGCCAGAAATTTCGGTGTTAAGGGGCAAAAGTTCAACGATTTGCCTTTTGAGAACTCTACCAAACACCTCCGTTAATTTTGGCTCTAATCATTCGAAATGTTAGATATACGTTCCTTGGACATGCATCTAACTTAATAACCTAATTTGAGCCCCAAATAATAAATGTTAAGGGGTGATAATAGTGGTCCAAGTTTTAAAAAATTGACTGTTTTTTGCTCTACATACACCTGCAAACACCCGGGCAACGCCTGGCTGAAATGCTAGTTATATAAAAAAAAAACTATTCAGGTCCCGATTGCTATAACTGATAGTACTCTTTCCGAGTTCACTGTGTTTAAGTTTTGTTTTATAATTACCAAGTAACATAGATTCGAAGAAATATACCTCAAATATACCTCTTTTTATCGAAATGGAAAATCTTTCCCACAAAGCAATTTCCCACATTCAAATAAAATAACTATTCCCTTATACATTGAGTATTGTTGCTACATATTTACTGCTGCTCTAAGTACTATACTCTTTTACTTGATTAACATGCAAAATTGATTATAATATAATAGATTCTGCATGTTATACTGTTGAAATTACATCGTGAAAGATAGAGGAAAATTAAAATAAAACGTAATCAGCTAAAAAAAAATGCTAAAAATTAAACCTAACAAGCATAAACATGCTAAAAATTACACCTAATAAGCATAAACATGCTAAAATTACACCTAATAAGCATAAATATGCTAAAAATTACACCTAATAAGCAGAAAAATGCTAAAAAAAATAAACTTAATAAGCATAAATATGCTAAAAATTACACCTAATAAGCAGAAAAATGCTAAAAATTAAACCCAATAAGCATGGCAATGTTACTTAAAAATTACACCTTATAAGCATGATAATGTTACTTAAAAATTAAACGTGACTAATATGAAAATGATATTTAACATTAAACCTGGCCAATATAAAAAAAAAATAATTTTTGAATTAAACATGACCAACATGAAAGTTATATTTTGAAATTTAACGTGATCAACATGAAAAATAATTTTAAAATTTAACTTAATCAACATGAAAATGTTCATGCAATTGTGAATGTTTGAGATGAGACGTGAATGTTTGCGTTATTTTGATTAGTCGGATGGTTATTCTCATCTTAGGTGTTATTAAGGCAACGTCTCGCCCTGCGACCTACTTCAGGTGTTGAAAACATGTTTCAAATTTAAGCCTATATCCCATTGCTGCACTGTTGTATACTATTGCGAGTTTTGCAAGTGTGAACTAACTTCAAATTAGTTTCCATACTTTTATTATAGTACACCCAGGAAACTCTAGTCTCCTTTCGAAGTAATCGGCTTCAGCTGAAACGCATTTGCACCATTCCAACATCTTCTGGAACGACCCTCGCCACAACCTCTTTCATCTCCCCTATTGTTTCATAACGATAACCTCTTAGGTTTTCCTTGAGCTTAGGGAATGGCTAAAAGTCACATGCAGCAAGTTCTGGACTATAGCGACATTGAGGAACTATCTCTCTGTCCATCTTTGTCGAAGAGTATGTGACGAGAATGAAGCACCCTTGGGAACGACATCGCGCAAATCTTCCACATCTTCAGTCCATCGCGAATTATTATGTATAAACTTCCCACATTGACATTTGACCCCGCACTTATTATTTCTATATACACATGGCGGTCCTTATCCGTGAAATTCCTTATATGGCCAATCAACTCAAGTGTTCTGACTTTCTTACTCCCCCACTCTCCCTACTCCCCTTGAATCTCTGTGGCTTCTCGGAAACCGATGCTAGATTCAAGTAAGGAGGTTCAAAAGCAGCCCCAGAAGTTTTTCTGACATTTGTCTGAGTTTAAAACAAAATTTTATTGCATTTCGTTTTCTAAAGTGTCCTCGCAACTAGATTTCATTTTTAAAATTAACCAGCTGTGACAATCAGGATTAGTAGGGTTTATTCTAATTTCTGTCGTATTTGTTACTTTGAACCTTAAATCATAAATATTCTTCAGTCATCTCCGAAGATGTATAGCAATAACATACTTTATTCCCAAGAGTCTACGATAATTTTAAATGCTTGTACAAAAAGTATAGATACTTATTTAAGACACTTTATATTTCCACGGATTGTGCTCGGATGACATTACTGCAATGACACCTCATAAATCTCAATATTTTCGATCAACTAGACGAGCAAGAAAATCGAACTCCTACTTTCTAGATAGTCCTTGTCCTCGAAAGGCTTTCTACTCTAATAGCTTTTGTTTTTCTCGAACCGTTTTTCTTTCCATTTTCTTGTTCCGCCGACTGTACTAACACGCAAAAATGTAAATGTTATATGAACACATTTTTTTGGACAACAATTCACTTAGGTTTAATCCTATAAAAGTGGCTGTTCCCTTGACATCGCCGCCGGAAAATTTCGAGCGCTGTCAAAAACGTTTGGAAGACCATTGCTATTAGAAGTTAGTCTTTTAACAGTATTTTTAAGTTAAATTCGATTTTTACGGTATTTTTGTTTATTTAATTGTTAAGTTACGTACAGAATACGTTATTAAAACACTCTCTCTCTTCATGTTAAGATTTTGTTTTCTAATTACCTAGCCTTGATGGCCGGCGTTGCTCGGGGGTTTGAAGGTGTATGTGGAGAAAAAAAAAGTGGTTATTAGACAGGCGGGCTGGAACCTGTACCACGAAGGAGAAAAAGAACGTGAAACAAAACGTGACATCTTTGCTGTTGCACCCATCACCAAACTTGACGTGATGAATGTTTAAATTAAGGCTAGTCAATCGAAAATAAGAGATGTCTTTCGAAAATATCGACCAAAAGAGCAAGTAGAAAAGTGCTCAGTTGAGGGTGAAGGAAGTAATGTTTTTAGTTAATTTTTACGATATGTGTCGTCCGAAGGATGGGACTTTAAAATAATACTAATCTCGTGAAAATCTGCCGCCACTGTGGAAAGATTTAAGCAGACATACAAACAAACATACATATATACATGCATACATACATTTAAACAAACAGTTTAGATTCATATTATAGACTAGCTAGGGTGGGTACCCGGCGTTGTTATGAAATGTGTGTGTTCGGGCGTGGGTGGGGGGTATTAATCAAAAGATAAGAATAAGTGAAGTAAAAAAAAACTAAACTAAAGAACAAAAAAGAAATCAAGAAAAACGAACGTTAAAATAAAGCAGGGGTACCCGGGCGGTAGGAGTGGGGTAATCAAAACATAAGAATAAGCGAAGTAAATATTTTTAAATATTAAATAAAAATTAAAAAAATCGAAAAAAACACAAAAAATAACGTAAGGCAAACGAGCGATGGTAAATGTAAAAATCGAAAAAAAAAACAAATAAGAAAACAGAAAAACGAACGTTAAAATTCTTTAAATAATCTGAAAAATAAAAACAAAAAAAACACGTGAAAAATGGCTTAAATAAGCCTGTTTCAATATTAAAATTTAAAAAAATCGGTGGGTACCCGGCGTTGCCCGTTTTTTTTTTGGTGTGTGTTGTCGGTGGGGGGTTGGGGTGTTAATGAAAATCTAAGAATAAGCGAAGTAAAAAAAAAACAGGAAAACGAACGTTACGTGAAAAATGGCTTAAATAACCTTGTTTTAATAATAACATTTAAAAAATCGAAAAAAAAGACATCTCACACCACGATTCAAACCCAAAACCTTTAGATAATTGCTCAGCGCTCTAACCAACTGACCTAACACGACGTACACGAAATTAGCTCATTTTTGAAATTTTCAAACTAAATCAGTTACGACGTCGTATGACGCATGCATAGAAGCGACTTCGTCATGAGAGGACAGTTTTTGCTGACCCCCCCTGTAGAAAAGTGCTGATTTCAGAGTGAAAAAATAAAAGTTTTGGGCCAATTTTTAGATATATGTCGGGCGAAGGACTGGGCTTTCATATAGGACCTAATTTTTGTTCTGTCTGTCAAAAGTTGTTAGCACACATACACACATGCACACGTACATAATAGGTACATACATACATACATTTTCGCTTTTATATATATTGACTAGCGGGGGTGGGTACCCGGCTTTCCCGAGTTTTTGGAGGTGTGTGTGATCGGGCGAGGGTAGGGGGTGTTAATCAAAACATAAGAATAAGTGAAGTAAAAAAACTAAAGTAAAAAACAAAAAAGGAATCAAGAGAAACGAACGTTACAATAAAGCAGGGGTACCCGGGCGGTGGGGGGCGGGTAATCAAAATATAAGAATAAGCGAAGTAAATATTTTTAAATATTAAATAAAAATTAAAAAAATGAAAAAAACACAAAAACAAACTAACGTAAGTCAAACGAACGATGCTAAATGTAAAAAATCGAAAAAACAAAAACACAAAAGAAAACAGAAAAACGAACGTTAAAACATCTTTAAAAATCTGAAAAGTAAAAACAAAAAACACGTGAAAATGGCTTAAATAAGCCTGTTTCAATAATAAATGTTAAAAAATCGGTGGGTACCCGGCGTTGCCCGGGGTTTTTGGGTGTGTTTTGTCTGCCGGGGTGGGTGGGTGTTAATTAAAACCTAAGAATAAGCGAAGTAAAAAAAACAGAAAAACGAACGTTACGTAAAAAAATGGCCTAAATAACCCTGCTTCAATATCAAAATTTAAAAGAATCGAAAAAGAAAGACATCTCCTACCACGATTCGAACCCAAAACCTTCAGAAAATGATCCCACACTCTTACCAACTGGCCTAACACGACGTACGCGAAATTAGCTCATTTTTTAAATCTTCAAACTAAATCAGGTTACGACGTTGTATTACACATACGTAGAAGCGACTTCGGCATGAGAGGACGGTTTTTGCTGCCCCCCCTGTAGATAACTGCTGATTCCAGGGTGAAAAAGGTTTTTGGTCAATTTTTCGATATTTGTCGGGCGAAAGATGGGGCTTTCATATGAGACCAAATTTGTGAATTTTTGTTCTGTTTGTCAAAAGTTTTTCGCAGACACACAAACATACACACATACATACACAAATTTTCGCTTTTATTTCAGCGCGGTAACAGATGCGCATGTATTCACATTTATTGGTTCAGCCATACCAAACATTTATGAAATATCCGCTTCGTTATATGCAACAGTAACAACATCTAGTTCGTATAATATGCCAGCATCGTTTTGTGTTCTAACCTGCACATATCCAATCATCAGGATAATCGTATATTAAAACTTATTTATTTCAGCCAATGTAATATCCTGTCTTCTACAGGGGTGTATTATCGAATATTTATGTGAACTTAGGAATATACAAGGACCTGTAGCGTAACGTAACAATCAGTTTAGAGAGAGATAGAGAGAGAGAGAGAGAGAGTCTTCTTGAGGTTGAAGGTTTAACCTTCATTACAGGCTATACTAATGATACGATTATGAATGACCTGACATTACGCATCGCTCACGGCTGATGGAAGAAGATCAAGGTAACCTCGACGTTTTTATAAAGGCTCTCTTGTTCAAATTCCGTACAGAATATCGAGTTCGACATAACACTCGTCAAGACGTTCTAAGCGAAACATTACATCAGTCGAAACGATATGATAACTGCATCGAACAGGAGAAGATTAGTCTGAATAATTGAAATAATACAAATTGGGTTTCTTAATGTCAAACTTTAGAACTTGAGCGATTTCGGCCTTATCTTTTTCTGTTTATATGATCAAATAGAGCTGTTAATGGTCTTCTACTTTTCTATTTTCTATTTTCTATTTTCGTCTGATATAAAATTTAAAGACTAATCATTCATAGATGCATATGAATCTATAGCGTAACAGTTAAAAGTGTTACTTAACAAGCAATGCCAGTAATAATCCTTTTAAGTCTCAATATTTACACAAAATCGATAATGATCGGAATAACATACATCGCCACTTCTACACGCTTATTGTACTTGTTATTCCTTTTCGTAACGTCACCAATTTTGATCGTTCTGGATAATCCCTTTGTATCGACGCGCAAAACGTCGCCGCTTTAATGAGGACCGCAGATGTCGAAGGATATCGTTCCGTGAAATTATCAATTACCCTAAGTTGTCGAATATCATAAGACGTTGATTTTAAAAGTTGAACAGTGTCGAACTGAGGCCCGTTTCAAGCACGCAAAATAAATAACTATTCGCCGGCTGCTCTTTTTATTGAAAAAAAAATATTCTGAATAAAAGTTAAAATATTACTAAAGTGAAGAAAACAAACTACTAAATGCGTTTTCTGCTTCAAATATCGTTGGACTGTTTTTAAGTGCATGTTGTCGCGAACTGGTGATATGACATGTTGTATTCACGAGGATACCCCTTTTGAGTAGCTGATTCCAGCGTCTATCAAGAAAACCGAAGTCAATAAAAGAAAAATCATAATATGCTTATTAAACAAAATTTAAAAAAGACATAATCATCGAAAGGAATAGCAGGTGTCGCACGTGGGCAAATGGCGTCGCCAATACGCACTTCGTAGAGTGGCAACTGAGAAAACTTGTGTGACAGACACGGATGTATTTGAAAAACAGTGATGCTGTTACTGCTGCTGGTAATAAGTTTGGTGATGACGACAACGAGAACGATAAGGACGATGATAACAGCGATGAGGATGATAATGATTATGATGATGCTGATGGCGACGGTCCTGTTGATGATGATGATTTTGGTGATGACGACAACGATAACGACGACGATGACGACGATAGTGATGATGACGACGATAAATTGGATGATGATGATGATGATGATGGTGGTGGTGGTGGTGATGATGATGATGATGATGATGATGATGATGGCCAGGATGCTGCTGCCGATAATGGTGACGAGTATAACGTTTATTTTGGGACTAGGGCTGGTGACCCTTCAACCTTAGAAAGCGAATTTATTTAAAGCGAATATATTAATATCGAGTTTTTGCAAATTATTATCGAATAGTTTCGCTCTTATTACGCCCGAGTAACTATGATAAGTGACATCTCGCTGGAGACATTCTAATGCTTGCGCTAGCTTTAAAAAAGGGAAGATAAAAGAGAATATTTTCCAATGACCGTCACACAGGAACAAAAAGAACGGCAGTAATAAGGAATAACGCCATTCAGTAGAGAATGACCTTGTTGAAATAAGAGGGCAATTGTGAGCGAGGCTGGTCACGCATGCGCTATCGTCCCACTTGAGAAGTGACATTTCTATATGGTTGCTGACAAAATGAAATAGTATTAAAATTGTCCTCGAGTGTCCGAGATTGACCAATGAGCAATGTCTCTAAGCAGCGGTCAGGATATTGACTTTTGCAAAGACGGTGGCTAGGGTTTTGTCTTCGGGAAATTGGACAGTGGTGGTGGGCGAGGTAAGAACAGTTTAGTTCCTAAAGCAACGCTTTTTATGTTTATGATTTTAGTGTTGAGTGGAATCTCTCAATAGTTGGAAATTGAATGGTATGATTTGTAATTTTCAGAGAATATATAAGTAAGTGATGATTAAAAATCGGACAATTGTTGTTATATTGTAAAGATTGTACAGCTGCAAGTTTTAATTCACGGCTTATTATAATTAACCCACTAAGAGTTCTGATTAAGCTCACACAAACGATATAAACTTCTGTATTTAAATATATGCATCAGAAAAGTAGAAAAAAGATATCGAATTTGACTGATAATGACACTAACCCAAATAAAAGTCTTTTACATATAAAATACAACGCCCTTATGTATTTTTGTATATATTTTTTATTTTCTTCCTTTGAAGATTGTAATGCTGTATATGGAGCAGCCAAACAAGCTGCCAACATTGCCCTGCTTTTAATTGAAACCAACCGAGAGCTCTTTTTAGTATCCCCGCTGCCCCCTTAAGGGTAATTGTCTGGATCTCTTCTGCACTTGGTTCACCAGGAATGTAAGTAAGGTAGAACTCCAGGTTATTCTTCATAAGCCCTGTGGCACCTATGACAACTGGTATGATTGATATCCCCTTAAGATTCCAGTTTCTTTTCGTATCATACTTGACCTTGGTATTTGGTCTGTTTCTCTCATTCAGCTCTGTTCAGACCGCCATCATTAGGAACACTCACTTCAATCAAGGTTGCAACTCTCTGACTTATTCCATATAACTATGTCAGGTTTCACAGCAGCATTATCAAGGTAGGTAGCTGTAGGGATTATATGGTCGTAATGTATGGTATATAAGTCATTTCCAACTGTTCTTTCAGGTTGATGTTCCCAGAACTTGCTGCTATACTGGATGTTGATCTTTTTACAGATGGTCCAGTGGAGGTACTTACTTCATCATGTCTCGCTGTATAGTAGCTGTCCCCTAGAAGAACCTTGCAACTTGATATCAGATCACTAACACTTTTCAATATATACGTTTGCATGCATATATGTCTGATTAAATAGCAGTACCGTATCTATTTTGTAATTATCTTCAAAATATCAAAAACTTAAACGTATTTCCAGTTGTTCTGATTAATGTTGCGTTTTGTGGTTGTATAAAATGCGTCTATTCATATTTATGTTGTTTTTTTATTTGTGTATAGAAATAACTTTTTGTTTTGCCCTCATAAACACGTTCCAGGTATACATTTCTACATTACTCTTAACGGTTATGGATCGTATAAAGTCATATGGTTATGTGTCTCTTTTCCATTATTTTAAATCATTAAGAGAGTTCAATATTAAATCGTTAAGAAGACACTTATTAAACACTAGTGTGAAAATCTAGAGATAGTTTTCTCTTTCAGATATTCAAAGTAAATTGCTTTCTGAAGATAAGAACGTTAGCCACAAATTTAGTTTTCAACGCAGAGAAAATCGTTCATCCAAAAAGTGGCACTCTTGATTGTTGCATAAAATATGTATTCGGCTTAGAATGATTTCTGGCGATAGCGAATCACTAGATATGCAAATCTACATTCTTCTTGAATACAATTTTTGTGAATTAAAAATCATATAGAGAAATTTTATTCCAACATGTAACAGGATATTTTTTTGATAAATGTAGTGCTTGATTATAAGATATTCTTGAATACGTTTGGATATTCTTGATTTTAGCATTGGCCAATGTTAAGGTTAATATGACCCAAGTATCTAATGACTGGTTATTCCATACTTAAATCAGTTCAATAGAGGCTTGGCAATTTTGGATATGACTTGTGCTATATCGAGCTAATATGCGGCTCTGTGCAGTTCTATAAGATCCACTCTCTTTCTAAATTCAACTTTCCCGACATTGTGTCAAATCCTCGAAATCTGGGAAACAGATAAATGTATCAAGTAAGTAAATTAAAAAAAAAATATTTGATATTTTATTTTTTGTTTTATCTTAATTGGGAATCAGCGCTTATCAGGAACCGTGGGCCACTCGAGAACAACGTATACAAAGAGAAACAACCATAGTGGTGAAACTTGCGCAGGGTTCAATTATATAAGAGACCAATAAAATTTATTGACATTAGACTTGAAAGCATTAATGTTGTAGTAAGCTGAGAAACACCCCACAGTATTGTGTCTCACAAACGGAACATTTTAGGAAGGAAATTTTGCTCATAAAATATCTGTTTAGTTTTAGGCGCAGAAATAAAATAAGGGAAATTGTTGACAGCCTAATGAGCATTGGTTGTGATTGTAGTATAGTAGGGCCAGTTATAGATTGATGCCCAGTCGAAAATTAGTATTATAAGCATATTAACAAGCAAGCAAGTTTTAAAACTTTTGCATATTAAAAAAATGTGAAAAGAATCAAACCAATTAAATCGATAACAACATTTATATATAATCAAAAACAACATTACTATATTATGGAGCTGCTGAATCTTATTCAAATGTGTATAGTCTTTTTATTTCTATATCGAACGCTAAGAGTTTATACAAGTTTCTAATATCTTCTGAGATACGAGCGGTCCTAGTTTCGAAATGAAACACTGATTAATTTGATGACAGGTTTGCATTAAAATCTACTTTGCCGATGTTCAGCCTTATGAGAAAAGAGAGCGAGACATATTTCCAATATTGTATTCATGCAGGTGCGGCGAGTTTTAAAACGAGTCTTTTAAATTAGAGACAATAACTATCATAATTGAATATCTGCTCATTTGTAGAAGAGATGTAAACATTGTTTCAAAGTAATCTGTATTAACATTGATAGAGTGTTGTATATACATATACATACATACACCCCCATATATATATATATATATATATATATATATATATATATATATATATATTTAAAGGGAATTAGAATAGATGTCTAAAGAGCAGAGTGTATTTTAATGTAATAGTAAAATCACAAATGTAATTAAAATACAAGAAAAACTGGTTGGTTGGTTTTGTTTTACGGCATATCAACCTTTTCAGGTTATTTAATGCCGAATCGAAAGATTTTGAAGAAAAAATGTTTAATAGAATATTTGTTGTTTTCAAGTCGGTTTCTATTTATTCCATAGTTGGGACCCTAACAGGTACTACCACTCCGAGTCAGAGTGGACCTGAGAACAATGACAATTAAAGAGTGGCTCCACACTCCCCAAAACCCGCAAGCTGGGGCCTCACTATCGGATATAGTTTAAGGTTATATCCAGGATCAGTGCTCGTTGTAATGCGGATATGTAAGTTCAATAGGCATATATTTCCAAGAGCTATTTTAATATTTAATAAGAGGATTGATAATTTATAATTAAAATTAAAATTAAAAATCGGTTTCATGAGGGGGAACACAAAAAAGTCAATAAATTGTACGATTATATATATATAATAAAAGACACTGCACATCACAAAAACACGCACACATACAAACATATATGTATATATATATATATATATAAATATATATATATATATATATATATAAAGTAAAACATATTTTAACATTTCTTTATATATAAATATCGCTTAATTACTTTTTTCTAACTTTACAACATGGCAAGGAAGTAGAAAAACACAGAAAGAAAACAACGAAATGAAGATGAAAATTGTTATAGTTTCACACAAGTAAAATATTTTATTTTCCTAATATTACGTTGTAATTTGTATTTCCAGCGCACATGATGCGTATTATGTATATATATATATATATATATATATATATATATATATATATGTGTGTGTGTGTGTGTGTGTGTGTGTGTGAGTATGTGTGTGTGAGTATGTGAGTGTGTGTGTGCGAACGCTAGTAGGCCGCCCTGCATTACCCGGTCGTAAAATTCACTTAACTATATTTTGATCAATGTAAATGTCGTATTTATTATTCTAATATATTGGACCTAAAATAATGTATTGGCATAAAATAATAATAAAAAAATGACTCGTGCGTTATTCATGAAAATCAAAACGAAAACGTTAAACTTATGATTTACTTTTTCCTTTGAGGTGAATGCCTGGCATATAAAGACATATTTGCTGCAAGGCTACAAATTGAAACTTGAACCAATAGCTATTACGTAACGAATGCGTATTCGTAATGCCGTCGTTACTCCAACACATGAGAAAACTCGTATCTTTAATTTTCAGTCTTCTGTAAAGTTTTTCCCGGGTAACACCCAGATACAAAGAGTTTCTGATGGGTTCGAATACCCTATGTATTAAGTTTCATGTATATATATATACATCTGTAAAAGTGAAAGTGTCTGGTTGTGTGTCAGTCGGTTTAATTTCCCTACGCAATGTTCGAAATCTTATATACAGGTTACAGAGATTTGGGAAAATCTTTGTAATCCGTTTTCGGTCAGAAATTTGGCTGTTAAAGGCTCAAAGTTCAACGATTTTACCTTTGGGAACTCTACCAAACTCCTCCACCAATTTTGAGTCTAAACACTTAAAATTTTAGACGTATGTTCCTTGGACAGGGATCTAACTAAATAACTTGATTTGAGCCTAAAGCAATAATTTTTAGGGGTCATAATAGGAGTCAAAGTACAAGAAAAATTACTTCTGCGGTCTCTTCAAAATTACTCAGACAATGTCTGGTCTAAACATTTGAAATTTTACATAAAGGATATTTAGAGATAGGGTAAGTGTTTTAATCGGTTTTGGTCGAAAATTTCAGTTACTGATATAAATGTATGCATGTCCGCATGTTTGCATGTCTGCCTAAAATTTTCGACAAAGGTGACGGATTTTTAAAAGATCAGTATCGTTTTAAAGTCCGACCTTTTAGATGACAAATATCGAAAAATTGGCTAAAAACATTAATACCTCCACCTTCAACTGGGAACTTTTCTACAGGGAGAGGTCGCTTTTTGCGCCGATATTTTTGAAAGTAATCCCCTCTTTTCGATTGTCTAGCCTTAATTAAAACCTACGTCCCTTCCGGTTTGGCGGTGGTCATAACAGCAAAAACGTCACGTTTTTCCCTCGTTCTTTTCCTCCTTTATGGTACGGGCTCGAACCTGCCTTCCTACTACACTTTTTTTTGCTCAAGATACACCTCCAAACACCCGGGCAACGCCGGGCACCCATGCTAGTATATATATATATATATATATATATATATATATATATATAAATATATATATATATATATAAACGCATACATGAATATATACAAAGAAACAGATTTGTGTCTACTATAAACTTTTTACGCAAATGCTACGTAAATTTAAATCGTGTAGAATATCTACATGGATATTATAACACGTAATAGTAAACTAAAGATGCTCATTCCATAGGAAAACTGAAGAAACACTACTAGGGAGTTTATTAGTTTGAAAGTTTAAAAAATATGCAAATTAGCGAGATGTTTGCAAATCGATGCCATTTCTCAACCCATATATAACAAAGTTATATTTTCTTTTTAAATACACAGAAAAAAGGGTTTTAATAGAGCAAATGTACACAAAAAAGACCCAAATTTATTGGAGTATATATATATATATATATATATCTGTGTGTTTGTGTGTGTGCGTGTAAGTCATTCATTCTAAAGAAGATATAAACATGGCTTTAAACTCGTAAATATCAGCATGTCGATGATTATATATATATATATATATATATACATATATATATATGTGTGTGTGTGTGTGTGTGTTTGTCTTCACTAACAAAAAAAAAAAGAAATTTGGTGTGGAAGTCTATATTTTCAACAAACATTATACACGATCTTGCAAGCAAATTTAAGGAAAAGGGCTTCAGGGTGGAAAGGCCCAATAACAAGCAAAATGTTTCCATGTGTTACGGAGTTTAGAGAGCCTGTTACTGTAAAAAAAACCTTTATTCTAAAGGCATCACGGATACTCATTTCAGTCGTAGGGTGAGTGTTAGGACAGAAATGAATATCAATGAAGTACGGAACTCAATCGGACGGGGTCAAAGAAATCGTTTCGATGGCGTGGTCAAGAAATGGTGATTTCTCGGCAGTTTTCAGTTTTACCTTACCAGATTAATGTGAAGCAAAATGGTCGCATGCGTGAATGATTTTGTGACACAATGGAAGACAATCTTAACTTTTGGCTAATGTTTGGTCTTCTGACGAAACGCTGTTTCTGTTGCCAGGACATGTCAACAGCAAAAATAATGTTTACTAAGGTATAGCATCATTGGAGGAAAGCTTACACAGAGCGGTACACTCAGGATAGGTAGCAATTTCTAAATATGGCATAACTGTCAGTATTTGCTTGAAAACGGAAATTAAAAGGCTAAAACAGTGAATAAGCAAGGTTATGTGGCGGTGCTGAGGAAGTTCTGAGCAAAACTTGGACGTCGCGGAGGGACTGATCGAGATGACCAGTCGTTCCATCAATATTGAACGTCCTCCCACATCAACTCACATTCTCGAACAAACATCTCATTCACCGAACTTGAACTCCCCCCCCCCCTGATTTTTATCTCTGGAGATATCTGAAGGACCATGCGTTTCAGAACAATTCTCATATAATTGATGAGCTCAATGCTTCAATTGCAGCATAAATTAGGAAAAGCTCTAAGGAAGAGTGTACACGAGGGCTTGATAATTTAGCACAACAGTTGCTAGTCTGTCTCCAGGTTATTTAGAACATATTCTGAAGAAACTATACCTTTTTGTGCAAACAATTCTAAATTAGTGAAACTTTTGGGCATAATGATACAGAGACAGAAGTCTGAGTGTACGAAAGTAGACTTATTTTACTTTATTTTGTAGAAATAATAAAAAAGTTCATGTTTTTTGGGCCACCCTCTATCTGTTTAATCCTAAACATAATTTTTTGCCAGTTATAATTCAAATAAAATTTCTGGCGTATTACTCCTGCAACTCGAGCACATATTGCGTAATCTACAGGTACTGTTTTAACAACTCTAAGTTTTACATTACCTATATTTTGAAAACAACGCGTCGAATGGTGTTTTTCAAATGGCGTATTGCAGCTGGTATATCAGCATAGACATGGAGTTAAATATTATAATAAGCTTTAATCATACGAACGATAAAGGAAGTTTTCAACTGAACATTAAATGTTTCTCTTAGTAAAATGAACCTATCGCGCACTGTGTGAACTACGCCTTCCTCCTGTTGAAAGAACACGTCTGCAACATTAATGCAATCTAGTTAAATAAAGCATGAAGAAGTTGATATTGTTTTGCTGTATAGCTCACCGCTGAGTCTAACGTTGTGGCCATTATCACATTTGAATACGTATGGACGAAGGACTCTACCAGCACTTTAAACGCAACAGTGATTTTTCTGACAATAATGATGTTTCGACCATACCTTTTGGATTATAACAGTTACACATAACACAGTTCTCTTTATTGACAGCAATTCGACCAAAAGTGTAGTTTATCACTGAAAAAAAATATTGACAGATGTTTATTTCGGCTTTTTCATCATGATGCATGACTTGTGGATATTTGGCTTCAACTCATGCACAAGTAAAATCATCTGAGTGCGCAAACGAAGATCTTTACGCAAGGTTTTTCATAAAGTCGGTGGGCACACTTTTACTTATTTAACACACTGGAACAATTGCAACATCATAAACACGACATCAACCATCGCGTGTGGTGTGCGCACTGAACGACATCTTAAAATATGGGTTATTATAGTTTAGAGTAAAAGTATTTCAAAAACCATTGACAGTTTCTCTAATTAATCGTTCTGGTGGTCGATTATACAAACGATAAAACTTGTGTAATGCATGACGTGTTTTCTAAAACTGAACTGTGATTTTCAAAATAGATTTTTCACAATGTGCATATGCGGCTTCAGTATCAGTTTTTGCAATATGACTTGCTAAAGAAAGCGGCAATTACAGTAACTGGTAGTTGCAAAATCTACAGTAAAAAAATAGTCTTGCCAATTTAACCTTCGCCGCCCCCGAATAAAGACCCTGTTTTTTATAAATTCAATAGTAATACGGACATTATGGGTACGTGTATGGATCAATATTACAACTGCGATTACATTTGAACTCTAGCTTCATTGGGCCATTGTATTAACAGAGCGAAGATTAATCTATATACCTATAAAAGTGAAAATGTCTCTGTGTGTGTCTGTTTACATTTCCCTACCAAATAACTCTGTTAATTTCCTGTCTAAAGACTCGAGATTATGATATAAGGAATATTGAGATTTGGGAAAATCTTTTTAATCGGTTTTTGGCCAGAAATGTGGCTGTCAAGAAGGCAAATTGCAACGATTTGACCTTTGAAAACTCTACCAAACTCCTCCGGCAATTTTGCGTCTAAACACATACATTTTATATATAGGTAACTTGGAGAGCGATTGAACTTTTTAATTAGATTTAAGTCCAAAAAAACTAAAGTTTAAGGGGTCAAAATTGGGACCAACTTTGAAAAACATTTGACCTTTGCGGTGTCTACCTACTTACTCAGAAAATTTCTGGTCTAAACATTTGAAATTTTTCAAGCTTATTAATCGGTTTGGGTAAAAAATTTGAGCTGTCAAACTTAAAAAAAAAGTTAATCTTGGCGGTGTCTAGCAAAATATGTGGCAAGCATTTTAATCAGTTTGAGGGCGAAAATTTCGCTACCAAAAAATCAAAGTTGAAAGAGTTGACGTTTGTAGATTCTACCAGATTCCTCCGCCAATTTTGGGCTTAAAGACGGTAAAATTTAGATGCAGGTAACGTGGACGTGGGTCAAACTTTGCATATTAATTTGAGACTAAAATAATAAATGTTAAGGGTTAAAAATTGGAGTCAAAGTTTTAAAAAATTGACGTCTTCGGTCTACACGAAATTGCTCAGAAAGATTTTGTTCTAAACATTTGAAATTTTATATAAAGTGTGTCTACACGTAGGGGAAGTTAGGAACAACACATAGGGCTCGGACAAAGCCCGGATGATGTGCTAGTAAAAAAAAAAAAAATTGCAATTCATTTGGAATTTCGCATGGAAGAGTGATAGAGAGGGGATATGATAGTGAGTTGGTACTCAGACACATATTCATATGCTCACAAGTAGTGCGAACATACATAAAATTTCCTTTCTCTCAAATATGTACTTTCGATTAGGTACTTTCTATAAATCCTTTTTTACTTATATTTTATTATCCTTCTTTATCTAGATTATAGTTTAAAGTACCTTGTTTTTGTAGATGTTACAGTCAGTGCTATTGAGCTTAAAATGGAATGCGTTTATTAGCTTATTAATTAATTTCAACGTATTCAAAAACTTATGAAATTTACACCCGTTAACGTATATATCAATCGATATGTCTATAAAAGTGAAAATATCTGTGTATGTTTCTGGGTGTGTACATTTCCCTACCAAAATAACTCTGTCAATTTTCAGTCTAGAGACTTGAAATTTAAGATAAGGGGTATTGAGGTTTAAGAAAATATTTGTAATCGGTTTTTAGCCAGGAATTTTGCTGTAAAGGGGGTAAAATCAAGGAGATGACATTTGAAAACTGTACCACTCTCCTCCGCCAATTTTGGGTTTAAACACTTGATATTTTTGTTTGATATGGGTAACCTGGACATGAGTACACATGAGTACACACTTATATATATATATATATATATATATATATATATATATATATATATATATATATATATATATATAAGGTTATTAACAGTACATAGGGCCCGAGCAAAGCCGGTCTGCACTACTAGTATATATATATATATATATATATATATATATATATATATATATATATATATATAATTTTTGATGTTCATATTAAAAAACGTTTTTTCTCTTTAGGTATTTATTCGTTTCTCCACAAAAGAAAATGTGACACAGTAGAGGGGGGGACAAGTTCCCCTAAGAGAAGGGCAAAATGGCGGGCAAAATGGCAATATAAAAAATAGTAATGATCTCAATATAAAAGGTTTTTCCTGCATTGACCAAGGACTAAGTAACTTAAGTGAAGCATAAGAACAGACACTACACTTTGATCTATTAAATATTTTATTCAGGCCAAAAATACAATGTAAGTTCAACATAAACAAAAAAGTTAGGCACAACCCCGCTCAAAAGGGAATATGCTACACTTCGATTTTTTTTATATTTACTTAAAAAGAAAATACAACTTTGTTATATATGGTCGTGGAATTGAATTCCCTAGCAAAAGATCTTGCTAATTTGCATATCCTTTTAAACATTCATTTTAATTAATCCTCTATAAGTTTTTTTTTCGGTTTTCATATGGGATGATCATCTACAGCTAACTTTGACGTGCAATCTAATTCATGCAGATGTCTTACATGACTTATACATGCGTAATATTTGCGGAAAAACGTTATAGTAAGCACAAAACTCCAACCATATAATTTATGTATACGTATATATTTTTGTTTTAAATGTTTTTCCTACTAAACTCCTCCAGATTTTGGTCTTAAGACATATAACTTTATATATAAGGTATTTGAACCGACGCAAAATATTATATCTGGGTTTTAGCTCAAGAAAGTCGGAACAAAAGTGTAAAAAATTAAAAAAATATCAAATTTTCCACGTGAAGAGCGAACACCGGTATTACATATATGCATGTATAACGTAGTAGGTATTGGTTCATGTTTTAATTTTTAGGCTCGCAGCAACCATGTCTTCATAGCTCAGTCATTAAGGGCAGAGGCAAAAAAAAAAATCGTGAGCTTGTTTTTGGTTCCGATTTTCGGTTGTGGCGCACGAGTATTTAAAAAAAAAAAAAAACTTTTAAATAATTACTGTACATTGGCTCCAATATAATGTAATAATAAATACAAAAATCTGCATTAATCAAAATATCATAATAAAGCGTACTTTACGATCGGGCAATGCCGAGCGCCCTGCTGGTACACCACACGCACACATTGATATATATATCAATAATATAAAGCCGAACGTCTGTGCCTGTGTGTGTATGTGTGTGTGTGCCTGTGTCTGGTCACGAATAGGCTTCTATATGATTGACTATTTTAAGAAACTGATTACATATAATGTAAGCTGTATCGTGGACCAGGAATGCGAATGTTTGATCTGGTAGAACGGTGGTTCATAAAAATTGTGGGGTTTGCATTCGCGCCTGCTCCCCAAAGTATGGAAATAACACGGGAATTAAAACGTTTACAAGGGTTTTTGCTATAGATGTACATAAGGACACTTTGATAAGTATGTTTCAACTTAAATAGGGATGGTATAAAACATTGTGGGGCATGTGTTCGCGTCTGTACTCCATGAAAATATGCCACAAACTTTAATAAATACTTTTCATATCTATTTGCGTAAGTATACTTTGATAATTATGTTTCAGTTTGAAGGAATATGATATAATAAAATTATTGGGCGTTCGTTTGCACCTGACCTCCATAGAATGTAAATATCTCACAAAGTTTAACAAGGTTTTATAAAAGGGGTGAGGGTCCACAATAACACCTTACCTTTAATCTTTTCACGTTAGCTTTCATTTATTTTTTGAGGTGAATCATATTGTGTCGAATAAATTCACCTCATAAATTCACGTTCTTATTAAAGTGAAAGCAAAAAAAAAAAAGTCGGAACTTTAGACAATTCTCGACACAAATTTTGCATAACTCTGTTTTTTCTTTCTCCACTTGCACGTAACACTCTTTTAAAAATAGATAAATAGATAAATAATAAAAAATAAGAACGTTACTTATTATTGTGTCAAAAGAAGGAAAACATCCTGCTCACGTGATTACATGTCTTTTTAAAAAACATTTACATAAACTTTTCATTTTAATTTATATATCTGTTTAAACTTTTTTGTCAGTGTGCTAGAAAGAATTCAGTTGATTACAACCCTTTCTGTGTGTTCTTTACATTACAATAGGACAACCCTGAATCCGACGGCGTAATACTACACCGGTCAATACTGCAAAACTGAAACGAAGCTGTTCTACTTGAAAAGCGTGCCATTTTCTTCTTATTCATATTCATATCGATCCTTGCTTTAAAAAACTAAAGTAATTACGTGTTTACTTTTTAATATCTCATTTTGCTGTTTCGGATTATTTTACTAAAGTAAGTAAAGCTTCATTATATTTCAAAACTGTTTTTTTTTCTTTGTTTTCGATATTTCGTCGATATTATTTAGTAAGAGTGTTTAGCAAAAAAGACTACAAACGACTACCCGAAAAATAACTATGCAAGAAATAAATGTTACCATAGTCAATAAAAGTTCAGTTCATGTTTTTTTGTTGTTTTGAAATAGTTTTTAAGTCTCTTTACTTGAAATACTTTCAGTGA